>NC_056744.1:1272468603-1272543603 GCF_019279795.1 Protopterus annectens
TGCATTTTAAATGAAAATCATGCCAAAGAGAAATTGAAGCCAAAATAATCAGTAATTTGGAAAATAATATTTTTCACTGCATTCGCAGCCACAACTCACCAAATGAAGGCAGAATAAGTTATCAGCCAAATGAAAAGCCACTCCTTTCCTCTGTAGTCAGTATTCTGGACTATTTGTTCATCCCTGCCTTCTTTCAAGAGCAGCTAATTATGTCCAAATGTCATCCTTCTTGCTATTCAGTTTTTCAGCATCTTTAGTACTCCAGGGTAATTTGGCAGAACATTAGAGCAATGGTTATAGGAATGTGATCTTTACAGTATTGCTTCTGGTACAGCCGAAAAAAGAAAAAATAGAGCTCTAATTTGCAACTTTCTTTCATTAGGCTGGAGATAATGCTATTAAAATGTTTCTTATATTTAACCTTACAAAGATCAACAGACTGACTTGACTAGATTTAACAGTATTGAAGACAACTTGAAGCAGTATTGTGAGCCTAAAAAGTTTTTTCCAGAGCTACCATTTGGTTTTCATGAGAAAGCATGATGTATCTATAAATGAGATAAAATACAGAGCTAAAGGCTTTGAGTTTGGTGAGGAATATGATTTACAACTAACAGAGAGAATTGACTGAGGATTAAAACTGATAATGAAAGTAGTAAACTACTGTCAGGGTATGAATTACCCTAAGTAAAGCTATGGATTTGTGTAGAGTAGCAGAAATAACCAGCATTCAGTTGAAATAACTCACTGAAGATTTGAATGTATGTATTTGTGAAGATATGTGAAGGCTGCCAGCCTAGCCAGATAGAATGTGTCATTTGTAAATATTAATGTAAGCCACATGCTTGTTCACTTTGTTAAATGTTGAACTTCAAAAATGTAACCACATTGCATTCTACTGGAGGAAAGCTAAGTAAAGCATTGTATAATTGTTTGATCTCAAAAGTTGGAGCCGAGATGTCTGGATGAAGGAATTCTTGTTATTGTTTTGAGACCAGAGTTAATTGCTAGAATTTGCATGTGTAATATCTTTTATTGCTGTAGCTTACTGACCAGGTACAAGATCAAAAGGGCTGCTAAACTCTGAGTTTCTGTTAGCCTGAGAACCAGAGAAAAAAATTATGTAATCTGAAATAAGTCAGCAGTACTGTGCTATCAATTTAAGGGCAGAGAGACTCAGAGCATTTTGCATTTGACTTCAGAACATCCAACATCACCAGCACTGTCTTGCTCTGTATGTAAGTTTTTTTTAGAACTGTGTTTGCTCATAGATATAGATAGGAAACAGGAAGATTAGACTGATTGTTTTCTTTATTGATGTCAGAACTATTCTACTGTATTATTTTAATCATTTTCCTGTGATCTCTGAACTCTTGACTAGCACTGTATAGTAAGATGCTTTGTCTTGTGTTTTTATTATTTATTATTAAATATTTTTAAAACTTTCAACTGTGGCTGTTTTGTGTAGAGATAATTTAAGCTCTATAGTACATTGCATGTATATAGTGATACTGTACTAAGCCACTCCTATAATTCTTGCTGATCAGTTACACTTACCAGTTGGATACTAATGTTGCACAGTAATACTTGGACACCCTTTAGTGAGGGCCTTTTTAGTTGCTGATAAGTAAGGGTCCTGGTAGCAGTGATTACTACCTTATAGCCTGGACAGTAGGGGCACAGCTACTGAACCTATGCCAGCCTTCCACAGGAGTGTCTGTGTGGTTGTATATAAATCATATCTCAAGGTGTGTGTGTGTGTGTGTGTGTGTGTGTGTGTGTGTGTGTGTGTGTGTGTGTGTGTGTGTGTGTGTGTGTGTGTGTGTGTGTGTCAGCTACTTTGGGCAGGGACACAAAGCACTGGTTGGACAGAAAGAGTGCTAGGAGGACTTGGCTTGGGACCCTGGCTAAGGACCCCACGCTATAGCTGTGCCAGTGGGGAGTCTTACTGAGGATCTGGAGAGAAAGGGAGAAACCAGCCCCAGACTGTGATCTCTGTGCGCTCTTAAGGGAAATTGTACTTTACTGTGTGTGTATTTGTTATCCTTCCCAATGTTGACACCTCTCACTGGTGTTAGTGGTGAGGATTGAGTCTCCTTGATTGCTGGGCCAGTGCACAGGCATCACATATTAATTGTTTGGCAGTGGTGGCATCTCCAAACCACATATAAGCACATACTAATTGGCTTGTAGTGGTGTGGATAGTGAATTCCTGTAGCTTGTGTAGACTAATCACTGAGAGTGTTTTTGTACTCTAAATCAGCCATGCAGTGAATATTCAGACTTCAGATCGCAATTGCTTTATTTCTTTTGTGAGCTTCGTTAGAGAGAGCAGGCAAGCATGTCAGCAGAGGAGTATGGAAAGCTGACAAGGAGCCAGTTGGCTGAGATGTGCCAGGCTAAAGGAATGGTGCAGGGAAACCTGACTAAGGCAGACATGGTTGCAGCTTAGGTCACAGCTGCATCAGAAAACAGCAACAAAGGGGACGATCAGACTGGCCATGGAGATGTGCAACACTCAGAGAATGGACAGCTCAACCTTTGTGCAGAGGACTTAAAAATCCATCTGGAGCTAAAGAGACTTGAGTTGGAGGTGAGGCATTTGGAAATGGAAGCTGTGGAAAAGGAGCAGCAGAGGCAGCATGAAAAGGAGATGCTTACTCTTTGTCAGAGTCATGGAGGTAATGGGGAAGGGAGTAACTGGACCCCAGAAACACAAAAGGTCAGTAAATTTCTTCCACAGTTTACAGAGGGGGATAATTTTGATAGTTGTATTCATATGTTTGAAAGGGTATGTAAACAGTACCAAAAGCTCTGGGTACAGTTCCTGACCCCCTTACTCCATGGTAAAGCTGTAACTATTTTGTCCAAAATGTCTGACTTTGACTGTTTTGATTATACTGCTATTAAGAATTGCTTGTTAGAATTTTTAAAAGCTAACACCTGGAACTTATAGTCAAAAGTTTTGTGATCATAGATGCAAGGCAGATGAAAGTGTGTGTGAATATGTTGCTGAACTGAGCACTTATAATCATAGTTGAGTGAGTGGATGTCAGGTCACCACTTTTGAAGGGCTGGCAGACCTTTTGGTGAGGGAACAAGCCCTTAGCACTTTGTCTGAGGACATGAGGATCTGGTTAGCTGATAGAAAATGTGCTACTTCAGATGAGTTGGGGAAGAAGGGAGGGCTGAACATAGCAACCAGGTTTAACTCCAGGAACCTTGTTGTTGCCACTTGTGTAATAGCCACTGAGGACCTGATTGCTTTGGGCCCCCCCCCCACTTGTGTGAGGAAGGAATCCTCTCACTCCAGCTAAAAGCAAAGGAAAACGCTAACCAGCAATCATCCAAAAATAGACTGCAGCCCCAGGTTTAACTCCAGGAACTTTGTTGTTGCCACTTGTGTAGTAGCCACTGAGGACCTGATTGCTTTGGGTCCCCCCCCCCAACTTGTGTGAGCAAGGAATCCCCTCACTCCAGCTAAAAGCAAAGAAAACTCTGACCAGCAATCATCCAAAAATAGACTGCAGCCCCAGGTTTAACTCCAGGAACCTTGTTGTTGGCACTTGTGTAGTGTAGGTGCCAGCTTTTGTGACTACTGTTCTGCCTAGTTAAAATCTGTTACAGTCAGCTAGAGTGCATACCCCAGGGGCAACAGCTGCAAACCTTCTTCCTCTTAGCCCACCCCACCCATTTCATCCGTTTAACTGCTGATAATTTGTTGTATGTTAAGGTATTTAGCCCCTCTCAATAGTCATAGCCTTCAGTCCCTCTTCCTCAATACTTGTTCTTCACTAAACACCAAACAGAGGTGCAAAGTCTCCAGCTGCTTTTATATTTAGCTACATTGTGTGCAGCAAATGGGAATACAAATATAAAAGAGAATAAAATCTGCCATTGCAGACTAGTAAGCAGCATACAACTTTTACTTGTGGTGTACTCCTACACGTAGTTTTTCTTGGAAAACCTTCCAGTCCTTGAACAAAGGTGCCTGTATGTTTACCTTATTTCCTTGGCTGTCCTTTCATAATTAGCTAGGTTAGCAGAGTGCCTTGGATTCTCCCCTGCTACTTTAAATTCCAATTGTTGGTTCCCCCCCCCACAAGTGATTGCTCAGGTACAACACACCAAAGGTTTTAAAAACCCTGGATGCCATATTTGCTCTAATTGCAGCTAAAATCCCTCCAGGTGTAGCATCTCTAGTAAGTGTCCCTGGACTAGCTGATAGTTTTTTTTAGCTAAGTTGTATCTGGAAGGTGTAGCCCCGATCCGTTCGCTCCGCTCACTTCGCTCCTCTCCCAGTCCCACCCACCCCATATCATTACCTTTATACCTATCCATACAACCACACCCCCTCACTTCCTCCCAAATCCCCCACCCCTCTACTTCCTGTTATCATACTACCTCCCTTCTTTGCTCCTCCCCACACTTACCTACTATCCCCTATCATAGACTACTATACCTTACTCCCACCCCATCTTCTTATCCTCTGTTCTACAGCCCATAAAGTGACATGTCTCTTACAACTCAAACTATACTCTTACCTTCTCTACTCTTTATACTCTATCACCTCACCTCCTATCACTCACAATTACCTACTCCCTATTTCCATCCCTCAAACACCACTCTTAACTCAAGTACTACACCACAACCCTATCTGCTAATTTGTCCCTCCATCCTTCCCCCACCACCCCCATTCATAAAATAAAAATATCTCCCCCTCCCCTTTAAAACAAAAAACAAAGTCTACTTACTCAAATTAAAACCCCATTACAAAACTCTATTTCTATCTGGTGACATTCATCCTAACCCAGGCCCTACAGACACTACCCCAAACAATAACCCCCATGTATCTAAACCTGCCAACCCCTCCAACCCACAAAACAAGTACAATTCTGCTCTATCAACATCAGGAGCCTTGTAAATAAAGTTCAAGAACTCCATGCTTGGATAGCTAACTATACTCCTGACATAGTTACCCTAACTGAAACATGGTTAAAACCACACCATCTGGACAGTGAAATCATCCCTCCTAGCTATAATATCCTTAGATTAGATTGACCTAAAAGAAAAGGAGGAGGAGTCTCCATACTCTACTTCAATTGTCTCTCCCAAATCAGTCCCACACTAGACTTACCCTCCTTCTTACCAGCTGAACTCCTACTGACCAACTTCAAACTTAACAGTTTCAACACCATACATGTTGCAGCAATCTATATCCCCCCTGGTGATAATATTAACATACTTGAGAACATCCTATCTCACCTCTCACATACCATCCACAATGAAATAATTATACTGGAAGATGTAAATATAGATTGGCTTACAATACAAGCTCCCAACACTACTTCCTGTATAAACCTACATGCGTTTGAGCAGCTAATCACAACCCCAACCTACATTAATAAATCTCACCTACCTAGCTCTCTTCTTGACTGGATATTGGTCTCCCACCCCCAAAACTATCATAACTCCCAAACCCTTCCAAATACCCTCAACGACCACTGCCCTATAACAGTTACCAGACATACTCCCCACCTTACCAAACCTAACAAATTTATTACCACCCGTTCACTTTCTCATTTCTGTCCTAACTCCTTTCCTCACCAACTCTCCAAAATTAACTGGTCTTACCTCACCACTCTTCCTTTAGATGAAGCTGTCCACTCCTTCAACACTACATTCCTAAACATTCTTAACTCCCTTGCTCCTCTTTGCATGATTAGAATAAAATCTAATACTGCTCCCTGGCTCACTAAATCTAGCAGAACCCTCATGAAAGTCCGGGATAGGATTTGGAAAATGTGGACTAAAACTAGGACCCCTTATCTTCTTCAGAAATATAAAAAACTCAGAAATAAAATGAAAAAAACATCCATTATGACAAAATAAACTTCTATGCCAATCCTCCCTCTACTCTTAAATCAGAAATTCTGGAGCTCTATTAAACAGACTCTTCATCCAGATAACCCTTCCTCTCCTAACCCATGTCCCAATGCAACACCTGAAGACACAGCCAACAAATTTAACAATCATTTTATAAACTCAATAACCTCCATAATAAACTCTCCCCCCCAGAAACAACAGTAGCACCCCCACAAACTCTATACCTCTTCCAAATTCTCCTAACTCCTTCTCTCTAAAAGCAGCATCACCTAACAATGTAAAGTAATTACTCTCTAAACATAAACCTTGCTCCCCATCTGTTGACAAGCTACCCTCTTACTTCCTGCAGATTGCCTCTGAACCTCTTGCCTATGCTGTATCTATCTTAATCAACCAATCCATTTCTGAATCCTATGTCCCCACTGAATGGAAGAATTTCCTTACTCTACCCATTCACAAAGGGGACAACTCCTCAGACATATCCACCTTCAGACCGATTGCAATACTCTCTCCACTCTCAAAAATCCTAGAGAAATGCATTCACAAGCAGGTAATGCATTACCTTCACCAGGAAAACCTTCTCACACCCACACAGCATGGTTTCCATCCCAAGCATAGTACAACTACTGCACTCATATCATTCATCAACATAGTCTCCCTAGCTCGTGATAACAATAAACTTGTCTCATGCCTATTACTTGACCTTTCTAAAGCATTTGACACTTTCTCTCACCCACTCCTTCTAGATAAACTCACTAACTTATATTTCTCTCCCCCTACTATCTCCTGGTTCTCCAGCTCTCTACTCACCAACAATCAGTTAAATGGCTCTCTGCACTATCCTCCCCTCTCACTGTACAAATGGGAATCACCCAAGGGTCCATACTTGGACCACTACTCTTTAATATTTTCACCAACCTGCTCTACTCCTCTTGTCCCCAGTCATCTCTTGTGCAATATGCTGATGACTCAACTGTTATAACCATTGCTGACAACCCAACTGACCACCACTCAACTACCCAGGCATTCTACCACACCATTGAGACTTGGCTTAGTGATAACAAACTAATACTTAATCCAAAAAAAACTAAGCTCCTACTCTTCCTCCCTAAAAACATCACCACACTCAAAAGTACATAGGTTCATAGGTAGGTACTAGGTTATTGGCCCTAGGGCCTGTACAAGCCTAGCCAAAAAGATACCCTGGCTTTCGCTACCCAAGAAAATTATTTTCCTGTGCCCCTGTCAAGCAGAACCACAGAAGTGATCCCTGGGGTGAATTTCCTATTACCCATCCAATCATCAAGATTTTTCTTGAAGAGTGCTAATGAGGAGCTCTGTTTGACATAGATAGGTAGTCTGTTCCAGAGTATGGGAAGTCTCTGGGACAGGAATCTATCCCTCCAGCATGTTCTGTTTATTGTGGTGACAAGGTTTAGGTCCCTAGAGCATGTAGCTCGGAGGGATTGGGATTTCTTTAAGTGAAGCATGTCCAACAGCTCTGGGTTTGACATAGCTTTGCATGTTAGGCAGATATCACCTCTGAGTAGGCGATATGCGATGGAGTAAAGCTGGAGTTTTTTGAGATGGTCTGCGTAAGGCATCTATTTGAGGCCAGTAATCCTTTTTGTGAGGTATTTTTGCGGCCTTTCCAGTTGTTGTAGATGTCTTGTGAGGTACATACCAAAAGAGGTGTTGTACTCTATAATGGGTCTAATGAGTGATGAGTAGAGGGGAACAATGACCTCTTTTTTTCTGGATGAAAAACCTTTTGTGATGAGGTGTGTCATGTAGAAGGATTTCCTGACCACTGTGGCGATGTGATTATCAAAGGAGAGACTACTGTCCACCTGTGTCCCAAGGTCTCTTATCACACTTTCAGTGTTAAGTAGACTACCGCCTATGTGGTAGTTCATGGGTACAGAGTTTTTTACCAAAGAGGATGACAATGCACTTTTTGGCATTGAGCTTGAGACCATGTCTTTGACACCAGGCATCTGTCACAGTGAGGCCCTTTTGTAGGATGTCCACATCATTAGGAGTTTCAATTATGGCTCCTAGGTTGCAGTCATCTGTGAATTTAGTTAGCCAAAGACTTTCTGTGTTAGCCTGTACTTCAGAGAAGTAGATACCAAACAGGAGAGGACCCAGGACTGAACCCTGTGGTACTCCACTTGTCACTGGTCTGAAGTCTGATTTGGAGTCTGCTACTTTCACAGTGTGGGTTCTGTCAGCAAGACAGTTGGCAACCCATCTTGTTAAATAGGGATTTATACTTAGTTTAGTGAGTTTATCTATAATTCCAAAGTGGGGGATGGTATCAAATGCCTTGGAGAGATCTAGATAGGCTGTGTGAACCACCTTACCCTCATCTATGGCTTTGGTGACTGCTTCAAAGAAGTCTATCAGGTTTAGGAGACATGATCTGCCTTTTACAAATCCAAACTGTGTGGGGTCCAGAGTTTGGAGATCTCCAATGTCTTTGTTTATGAGTTCCATGGTGATACGTTCCATGGCCTTGCAGACTAGGCTCATCAGGCTAATGGGGCGGTAGTTCCCGGGGTCTGTTGTGGCCCCCCCTTTGTGGAGTGGGATAACTGTCACAGTGCACCATTCAATTGGCACAAAGCCTGAGGTGAGGCTATGATTGAACATGGTACTTAGGTGGGGTGCCAGTTCATTCTGTAGTTCATGTAGAAGGCAGCCTCGGATGTTGTTAGGTCCCATGGATGCTGTGTTCTTAGCTTTGGAGAGTGAGGTTTTTACCTGTGCAGCCGTGATTACAGGAACTTTGCATTCTTCCGGTATAAAGATAAGATAGGGGGTAAGAGGGGGGGTAAAGTTAGCACTGAACCTATCTGCCAGGATGTTGGCAATATCATTTGGTTCTGTATATTTAGTGTCATTGTGCTGTAACTCAGAGCAGATCTGAGTGTTGCCATTGAGATTCTTGACATAGCTATAGAATGCTTTGTGGTTGTCTTTAGAATCAGTGGCAATTTTGTTTTCATAACTAGCTTTGGAGGATTTTATGAGGGATCTCAGCTTCTTTCTGAGGCTGACTAGGGAGTTCCTCCAATCGTGGGATTTTACTCTTTTTTGCAACAGTTTCTTTCTTCTGTTGTAGAGTTTGTTTATGGCAGAAGACCACCAGATTGGCTTTCTTTTCTTGGAGGATAGTATCTTGGTTCTGTTAGGGATAGCATGATCCATGCACTCATGTAAGTGCTTCTAAAGTGCATTTGTGTAGGATTCAGCAGTCGTACCTCTATTGTCCATCTGCATGGGTGTCGTGAAGTTTGCCACTTCTGTCTTAAGAAGTATGAAGTTGGCTTTGGAGAAATTTTTTACGGTTGTTTCCCTAATGGGGGTGGGAGCGGGATGTGGATGTCTAGGGTGATTAGCTTGTGGTCGGATCTGACCAACAAGGAGCTGACCTCTGGTGTGGAACACCAGCCACCCATGTTGGTGATGACCAGGTCTAGGATATTGCTGCCCCTGGTGGGGGTGTGGATAAGTTGATCCAAGGCATTGGAATTGATGATTTCCAGAAAATGTTGAGCAAAAGAGTTGGTACATCAGTAGTTTTCCCAGTTAATGGTGGGGTAGTTGAAATCACCTATTATTAGAGTGTTGGGTTTAACCTTAATATTTTTCAGTGTATCAAGAAAAGAGGAGTGGGAATCCTGGGGCATGGTGGGGGGTCTGTAGCAAGCTACAATCTGGATTGCACTTTTGCCCAGAGTTAGTTGAACTTGAATAATCTCGGATGCATTATGCTGAGCAACTAGCTTGGAGGTGTGGATATCCTTAATGAATATGGACACACCTCCACCTTTAGTGTTTCAGTCCGGGTTTGGTGGCCGAAAGGTGTGGTATGAATTATAGCCTGGTAATGCAGGGGTGCTCTCTGGAGCTTTGAACCAGGTCTCTGTCATTGCACAGATGTCAATGTTCTCCATTTTAAGGAGTGCCTTGAGTAAGTGCATTTTGAGGTTTTGACTTCTAGCATTGAGTAGCATTACCCTCAGATTTTGCTTGCTTGTACGTGTTACGGTGGTGAATTTGTCATTTGAACCTTGCCTAAAAAAAAGGCACTATAGGGGAGGCAAGAGCCTTTGCCAGTATCAGGGATCCCAAGGGCGACAGGTGCAGGCCATCTCTGGCAAAGCAGCGTGGTCTGTCGATCATGTCATCCCAGGCAGACAGATACTGGATTCCCTTAGAATGACACCAGAAGCTTAGACAATTGTTAAAGTCGATCATTTTGTCCTTGTACTGTGGTATAATTCTGGGTGATGACAGGATGCTACTCAGGGCAAGGGTCATACCTGCCTGGGCTACAAGATCAGAGAGCTCCTCCATGTCTCTTTTCATGTAGTCCAGGGAGGTACGTCTCAGGTCATTCACACCAACATGGACAATGACAGAGTCATATTTGTACTTGTTGTGGAGTGACCTGAGTGCATGCATTATGTGGCAGATCCTGGCACCTGACAGGCAGCTGACAGTAACTTTTTCCTTGTTTAGCCTGGTGAGTGGAACATCAGTGGCAATGACTATAGTCACCTATGACTAGAGTGTTGGGTACGTTATGCCTTATGGGCTGTAGTTGAGTGGCACACTGAGTATGTGAACTATGTGTCATTTGTGTTGTGTTGGGGGGTGGAGGTTGCTTGCATTTCTGCTTTGGAGGTCTCTGTTGTTTGGGCAGATTAGTACAGAGAGCCTCCGCGAATGTAGGGGTGCGTTTTGTGGTTCTGTGTGTGTGTTTTGGTGGTGTAGGTTTTGAGGGACTATGTGATGAGTTTGGTGCGGTGCAAGTCTTTACCTTCTCCTCTTGACTGTCTAGGCCTGTCTTTGGTAAAGAGAGCTTTGCTTCCAGTTTGGCTATATAAGTGCATCTCTCACAGGTCATAGTGTTGGGTGGTAGGAGGAGAGGGTTGTCTGTGTACATGAGGCAATTGCTGCATTGTCTCAAGATGCCCAGATTCATCAGGTAGACAGGAGAAAACACCGGGAGCTGACCTTTAGACATGCCTGTAGTCCAGGGAGGTACATCTCAAGTCATTCACACCAACATGGACAATGACAGAGTCATATTTGTACTTGTGGAGTGACCTGAGTGCGTGCGTTATGTGGCGGATCCTGGCACCTGACAGGCAGCTGACAGTAACTTTTTCCTTGTTTAGCCATCTTATCCTGCAACAACACTATCATCTCAGCTGAATCTAGTACTAAATTGTTAGGTGTTACAATAGATGATCAGCTTAAGTTTGATCTCCATATTACTAACTCAGTAAAAATAACTCATCAGAAACTTGGACACCTCTTCCGTAGCAAGAAATACTTAACTAACACTGCCCGAATAACTGTCGCCCAGGCTTTATTACTCCCAACACTCCTATGCAGCTGCCACATATTCACAAACCTAAATTCTACACTTATTTCCAAGCTTGAAACTACCTATAATAAGAGTGCTAGATTTGCAGCTAACCAAACCTACACGTCACACCACTGCTTAGCACTACAGCAACTAGACTGGCTAGAATGCCTTCAGCTGCTCCAACTATACCAACTACAAATCATCCACTCTATCCTCTATCTACCCTCCTTCTGCCCCTGCCTCTCCACTATCATATCCAAATATTCCGATGCTAGGAAGCTACGCAGCTCAAATCAAGAATTATTAGACATCTACAAACCCAAAACCAAAATAGGCTGCCTTCTCTATAACTATAACCCAGCTACATCCTGGAACCAACTCCCCTTGGAAATAAAATCCCTCCAGCATAGCAAAAGTTTCAAATTAGCCACAAGGAAATACCTAAAAACAAAGTGGTCTTGCCACTGTAGCCAATTACCCTGAAACCACTATCACCTATTTCACCACCTCACTCTTAATGTATCTCTAACACTATTCCCCTGCCTCTTCTACCTCTTCCCTTCCTCTGTCTCCAACCACTCTTAATTCTTACAGTCTCAAAACAACCTACCTGTCTAGTCTGTCTCCTATACTCTACCTCCCCTTCATCTCCTACTAGTCATTCTCACTTTCCTTTCTTGTTTCCAAACTCCTATACAACTAGATCCTACCCACTTTAAGTAAGCATCTGCCTAACTATTAACTCATTTTGCTCTAAGCAGCTTAAATAATATTGTAACTAGTCACATTTTCTTCTGCTAATTGTTCAAAACCTTGTTTGTAACAACTCACATACTTGTCTGCCAATTGTTAATACTCTGTATAATTGAATTGCCTGAGGAGCTTTTTTTCTCTCCAGGTCTCTGCTTGTAAGATCCTATAGCTAATTGTTACTACTATGTTACTAAAATTTAATAAATTGTTTTCTAGTCCTGAGGAGCTTTTCTCCCCAGATCTCTGCTGAAAATGAGTGAAAAGCTTAGCCAGACTAACCCAGTTAACAAATGTAAAATAAATAAAAATAAATAAATAAATAAATGGTAGGCAATGTAGGAGACAAGGTGAGAGCTCCTCTGATGCCTTTGCCTGTGATTGAGGAGCCATGTCAGAGGGTAGCTATGGATATTGTAGGGCCTTGGAGTACCCCAAGTTCTACAGGGAGAAAAAGTATGTCCTAGTGGTAGTATATTATGTTACAAGATACCCTGAGGCAGTGGCTTTGTCCTCCATTGAAGCAGAAAAGGTGGCAGATGCTTTGTTAGAGGATTTTCAGCAGGGTACGTTTCCCAAAAGAAATACTGACTGACAGAGGTTCCAATTTCATATCAGACCTCCTGGCTTGTCTGTGGAAGTACTGTGGGGTGAAACACCTGAAGACCACCACCTACCATCCCCAGACTAATGGTCTTGTTGAGAGGTTAAACACTACAATCAAGTCCATGCTATGAGCATTTGCAGACCAGTTTAAGAGGGAGTGGGGCACGTATTTGCCCCATCTGTTGTTTGCTTTCAGAGAGATTACCCAGGAATCCACAGGTTTTTTACCCTTTGAGTTGCTGTATGGCCATAGGGTGAGGGGACCTCTAGATTTATTTTGAGATGAGTGGCAAGGTGAGTGTGAATCTCACAAGGTGTCTGTTGTGGCATATGTCCTAAACCCCAGGACAAGACTCAGGGAACTCATAGGATTGGCCCAGGAGAACCTGGCAGAAGCCCAGCAACAGAAAAAGGTATGGTATGACAGGAATGCTCGAGCTAGAGAGCATGCTTAAAGCAGCAGGTAATGGTTCTCATTCCTGTCAGATGCAACAAGCTGCAAGCAGCTTGGGAGGGACCCTACAAGGTGGTAAGAAAGGTAAGTGATGTTAGTTACATGGTGGAACTGCTAGGCAGGAGGCAGGAGCACACATTGTACTATGTTAACATGATGAAACCTTACCATAATAGGTAGGCCCTTGTGCTGAGCATTTGCAGTTGATTGCAGGAGGAGATGAGGGAGATCTGAAGACTGATCTCCTCAGTGAGGCTCGGATAGGCACCTCAGTGGAAGGGGTAGCAATGTCCCAGCTGCTATCTCCTACCCAGGTTTGAGAAATCTGATCAGTGTTACAGGAGTTTGGGGACATGTTCACTGGGAAACCAGGGTGCACCCACCTGGTGCAACACCAGGTGGATACAGGACTCCAAAGACCTATTTAGGCAGGCCCCTTATAGGGTGCCTGAGAGAGTCAAACAGACTTTGAGGGAGGAGATACAGGTGATGTTGGAACTAGGGGGTAATTCAAGAGTCCAACAGTCCCTGTGCCTCCCCAGTGGTGCTGGTGCCAAAGAAGGATGGCAGCACCAAGTTCTGTGTGGACTACAGGAATTTAGTCACACAGAGTCAGATGCTTACCCCATGTCTAGGACAGATGAGGCCCTGGAGCAGCTGGGTGCAGCTAAGTATCTTACAACCATTGATCTTACCAAGGGTTACTGGCAGGTGCCCTTGACTCCCAGTGCTAGAGAGTTGTCAGCCTTTGTGACTCCTTTTGGCTTGTATGACTTCACAAAGATGCCCTTTGGGATGAAAAATGCCCCAGCGACTTTCCCGAGGCTGGTAGATCATATCCTAGCAGGAGCAGGAGGGTTTTACTTTGCTTATCTAGATGATATTGCCATATACAGCCATTCATGGCAAGAGCACCTTCAACATGTCAGGGAGGTGCTGGGCAGACTACAGAGGGCAGGGTTGACCATTAAGCTGAGCAAATGTCAGGTGGTCAGGAGGTCTCCTACCTGAGACATAGAGTGGGGAGTAGTAAGATTAGGCCAGAACCTGCCAAAGTAGAAGCCATTCAGGCATGGCCTGCACCTGTTACCAAAAAGCAGGTGAGGACATTCTTAGGGACAGCAGGATACTACAGAAAGTGTGTCACCAGTTATAGTACCATAGCTCCTCCCCTCACAGACCTGGCAAGGAAAAACACCCCAGATAAGGTAGTGTGAGCTTCAGCTTGTGAGCAGGCATTCCAGAAGCTTAAAAAAGCTTTGGGAGGACCCCCTGTGTTAGCCAGTCCAGATTACAGTAAAGAATTTGTTGTGCAGGTGGATGCCTCAAACCATGGGGTGGGGGCTGTACTTAACCAGATTTCTTCAGAGGGAGAAGAGCTCCCAGTGGTTTATCTCATTTGTAGCCTCCAACCCAGGCAGGAATGTTATGCAGCTGTAGAAAAGGAATGTCTAGCCATAGTGTGGGCACTGCAGAAACTTCAGGCTTATCTGTATGAAAGAAAATTCACTGTAGTTACAGACCACAACCCCCTAACATGGTTACACAGAGCCATCCAGCAAAATACAAAGTTGCTAAGATGGTGCCTAGGGTTGCAAGCATATGACATGTTAGTGCAGCACTGCAGTGGGGTTAGCAATGTCAATGCAGATGGGCTCTCAAGACAGGGAATGGGGTAAGGTATACTCAGAGAGACCTAACCCTCTCAAACAATGTTTCTCAAGGGTCATATGAAAAACTAGCTTGAGTTCCCCGGGGGGGGGGGGGGATATGTGAAGGTTGCCAGCCTGGCCAGATAGAATTTTGTAGATAATTCTGTCATTTGTAAATATTAATGTAAGCCCATGCTTGTTCTCTTTGTTAAATGTTGAACTTCAAAAATGTAACCACATTGCACTTTTCTGGAGGAAAGCTGATAAGTCAAGCATTGTATAATTGTTTGATCTCAAAACTCTGAGTTGAGATGTCTGGATGAAGGAATTCTTGCTATTGTTTTGAGACCAGAGTTAACTGCTAGAATTTGCATGTATAATGTCTTTTATTGGTGTAGCTTACTGACCAACTGCAAGATCAAAAGGGCTGCCAAACTCTGAGTTTCTGTTAGCCTGGGAACCAGAGAAAAATGATGTAATCTGAAATGAGCCAGCAGTACTGTGCTGCCAATTTAAGGACAGACAGACTCAGAGCATTTTGCATTTGTCTTCAGAAAATCCAACATCATTAGCACTGTCTTGTTCTATATGTAAGTTTATTTTAGAACTGTGTTTGCTCTTAGATATAGCTAGGAAATAGGAAGATTAGACTAGCTGTTTTCTGTATTGATGTCAGAAATATTCTACTGTATTATTTTAAGCATTTTCCTGTGATCTCTGAACTCTTGACTAACACTATGTAGTAAGAAGTATTGTCTTGTGTGTTTATTATTATTAAATATTTTTAAACCTTTCAACTGTGGCTGTTTTGTGTAGAGATAATTTAAGCTCTAGAATTCACTCCAATAAGTCTTGCTGTTCAGTTACACTTACCATTTGGATAATAATATTGCACAGTAATAATTGGACACCCTTTAGTAAGGGCCTTTTTAGTAGCTGATAAGTAAGGGTCCTGGTGGCAGTAATTACTACCTTATAGCCTGGACAGAAGGGGCACAGCTAGTGAACCTGTGCCAGCCTTCCCCAGGAGTGTCTGTGTGGTTGTATATAAATCATATCTCAAAGTGTGCGTGTGTGTGTGTGTGTGTGTGTGTGTGTGTGTGTGTGTGTGTGTGTGTGTGTGTGTGTGTGTGTGTGTGTGTGTGTGTCAGCTACTTGGGCAGGGACACAGAGCACTGGTTGGACAGAGGGAATGCTAGGAGGACTTGGCTTGGGACCCTGGCTAAGGACCCCACTTTATAGCTGTGCCAGTGGGGAGTCTTATTGGGGATCTGGAGAGAAAGGGAGAAACCAGCCCCAGACTGACTGTGATCTCTGTGTGCTCTTAAGGGAAATTGTACTTTACTATGTGTGTATTAGTTATCCTTTCCAATGTGGATGTCCCTCACTGGTGTTAGTGGTGAGGATTGAGGCTCCTTGATTGCTGGGCCAGTGCATGGGCATCACAGTAATATTAAAGGAAATTAAAATCTACTAGTACTAAACAGAATAGCACTGCCAAGGCCTAGTGCAATATGAGAAATGCTTCAAACAGTATCACACCAAAGTAAGTCAGCATTAGTGCAGTATGAGAAATGTTTCAAACAGTATTACAGTAAAGAAAGACCATGCCAGTACAATATGAGAACTGCTTCACACAACATTACAGCAAGGAAAGTCAGTGTTAGTGCAGTATGAGAACTGATTCAAGCAGTATCACAGCTGTGACAAACCGAAATGCTGCGAGCCCAGCTAGCTGGAATTTTATAAACAATTATATGTCATTTGTGAATATTGATATGATCCATAGGCTTGTCTTACAAATGTAAGAGAGCTATATGTTATGTGTATATTAAACTACTAGTGCAGAAGTGTGTGTTGAACTGTATGTTATGTACTGAGCTTCAAGAATATAACCACAGTTTACCCTACTGGAAAAGAACAGAAATGTATATAAACTATATTAATAGTAGAAGTTGGAACATACAGAGTTAACTTGCCAAACTTCAAGAAAATAAGTTAAAAGTGTTTTACGATGCGCTATAAAAGTTAGTTTCAAGGCAGCAAGGAGACAGGATGTCTAGAGCTATGAGTTTCTTTCTATTGTCTTGAAACAGAAATAATTACTAGATTTAAAATGTAAAAGTGTTTAAATGCTTTACAACTTCCAGTTCTAGGCAAACTTCTGAGAGATATGTACTTCTCAGAGAGAGATGTTAAAAATTCTGTTGGTATCTGTTAGCCTGGGAACTGAAGGCAGGTGACAAATAGTGATGTCATCCAGCCAACCCAACAGTAATGTTTTAGTATTAATTTGGGAACACTCTCAGAGACTGTGCATTTTGCATCTTGTTTTGGACCTAGAAACATCCATTCAGCACTTCTGCCTGCGTGTTGCTCTGTAAGTAAGACTTAGATACAGTAATCTCTCTTAGATTTAGATAGGAATATAGTAAGGATTTGTTTAAATGTTTTCTGTATTTATTTGAGACTGTCCTGCAATGTTGTTTTAAAATATTTTCTGTGATTCTGAACTCTGTAGTCACTGTGCTGAGTTCTTGAGTATTGTTTTGTTCTTTTATTGTTTATTATTAAATATATTTAAAACTTTTAATTGTGGCTGGTTTGTTTAGAGATATTTAAGCTCTTAGAGTACTTGCATATGTCTTTGGTGACACTGTATTGGCCCCTTCTAAATAGCCTTGGCCTTGGTCACACTTACCATTTGGATAATAGTAACATTACGCAGTAAGATTGGTCACCCTTTGGGAAGGGCCTTAAAGTAGCTGATAAGGGGCTCTGGCGGCAGTGATAACTACCTTCTGGACAGAAGGAGGCATGGCTAGTAAACCTGTGCCAGCCTTTCCAGGTGTTTGTGTATTAATCAAATCTCAAAGTGAGTGTGTGTGTGTGTGTGTGTGTGTGTGTGTGTGAGTGTGTGTGTGTGTGTGTGTGTGTGTGTGTGTGTGTGTGTGTGTGTGTGTGTGTGTGAGCTACTTGGGCAGTGACATGAAGCACTGGTTGGACAGAGAGAGTGCTGGGAGGACTTGGCTTGGAACCCTGGCTAAGGAATCAACTCTATAGCTGTGCCAGCTGAGAGTCTTATTGGGGATCTGGAGAAAGAGGGAGAAGCCAGTCCCAGACTGACTGTGATCTCTGTGTGCTCTTTAGAGAAATTATAAGTTACAGTGTGTGTACTTGTCATCCTCCCAATGTGTACATCCCTCTCTGGTGCTAGTGGTGAGGATTGAGGCTCCTTGATTACTGGGCCAGTGCAGGGTGTCACAACAGCAAAGAAAGTATTAGTACAATATGGAAACTGCTTAAAACAGTATTACAAGCAAAGTCAGTGCCATATGAAAGTATAATGACTCAACTAAAATGGAATTAGTTAGTGCAACTATCGTGTTCAAGGTGTTTACTAGTGTGATAAAAGTATGTCCAGCACTTTGCAGGGAATGTATAAACATGGACTGTCTAATCATTTTTCTCAGGTTATGTAAGTTAAACAGAACTGGTTGGCAAAATGTGCTTCAAGTGAATTATACAAATAAAACTGATGACTATGAAATCTGCATCTTGAATGATTATTAGTCTGACTCTTATAAAGCTGAAGATCTCTTCATCAATACAGTAGTGTGTTGAGACAATGTACCCTGTTGCTTCACTGGGTATAGAAACTCGTCAATGCTGTAACTGAAAAAACACTCAGCTGAAAGACTAGTAAAGGAAATCATTTTCATTTAAGATAAACAGTTAAGCAAACTGTTGTAAATGAAGGAGTGTTCCAGACTGCGTCAGTATAACAACAGAGGTGCTCAACACTAGTGTGGTTTGTTTCTGTGATTCAAAGTCTTGGTGTTTTGTTGTTGCCCACGGTTGTGTTGACTAGGTTCCCCTACAAACATTATTTTTTGTGTTCTTGCACTGGGTTGCAGTTTTGACCAGTTTGTTTCATCCATGTGATTGTTTCATCTATTTAGACTAAAAAAAAAAAAAAAACATAGTGAAAACCCATCATGGTCCCTTTTGCCTAAACTTGACAGTGTCCAGCTGTACTTCATGAAGTCTTTTCAGCATTAAGTTGCCTAGATTTGGCACAATCAGTCTACTGGATTTGAACAACAGTGCTTCTGGTTCATAGGCTTCATCATGGAATGTGTTCTATACTAGAAATGGTAATGGAACTTTCCTCTTGTTTTCCTGCCAAACTGCTAGCAGAACACTTTTAAGCATATTTAATCCCATGTCATGCTTGGTATGATAACATCCTTTGTTACATTGTCACATTAATCAACATATTGACCAAAACCATCAAATGAAACATTAGAATCGCAGATGATGTTTGCATTCTGGGTCCCCGCGTTACTGTACACCGTACTTTGCTTATGATGCATAGCAGACTGCATGAATCAGTGAAGCTTCTGTCTCATGAATCTGCAAATCAACACATCTGCGACTATGCAAGCAATTCAGGTCATGAGCATGCAGATTGTATCCACTGTGATTCTTGGAATCACTGCCTTCATTTACATGTTATTCATGGTCACACTTAATTTGTGAATAACCTAGACAGCACCATGACTTCTAGTATTCTACGTGTACATCACCGCACAGCAAATTCACTTTATCATATCCCACTACTCACAAGCAGACCTTCCCAAAATATTTGCTTGTTGTATTAAAAATATTCTGCAAGTGAATGATACAAATAAAACTTATGACTATGCAGTCTCTGTCTTTAAAATATTGTTAGTTTGACTCATGCAAAGGTGAATATTATTATTCTAAATACCCTGCATTCTTCAAAGTGTGGCATACATCTTCAGAATTAGTTTTCACAATGATAAAATACATTTTTCATGTCATATCTAGAAATGATCCTCAGTTTGTCATTAAAGAATTTCAAACATTTGTTTTTTGTGAAATAACTTTATTTCAAAATCATAAGAGACATACATTCACCAAAAATAAATAAATAAATAATAGCTGCTATGACTGTTGTTACTTAAAGGAAACATATGCCTCGGGTAATAGTAAGGCATAGTTCTTCAGATAAGATCCCTAATACCCAAAATTTACATCAGTTAGGGGCTGAATTGGGTGTCAAGCAGTTGGCAGTTTTACTTGATGGATTCTGGTCCAAAACAGGTAAATCTTTTGGCAGGACCAGGGCAGATGATAATCTGCATCAGCTTCTATCATCTCACACAATTGAGTGTATTTGCCTGGGGTGGGGGGTTATGCCAGAATGAGTTTTTTTTTTTTTTGTTTTGTTTTGTTTTTTTTGAAATCACAACATGCTGTAGAGGGTAGGCTTAGTGGTTTATTGATCAGGCTGATAACATGATACCACTCTTTTACTGTGACCTCTTTGTTCAGATAGGTGGCCCACTGTTTTCTGTCATTATCAAAAAGACATTTATACTATAATTGGGTAGGGCTTCATAAAGAAGAGATAGGAGCTTAGGCTGGTTAGCTTTTCTCTGGAGATCACACCCTGAAATATGGTAGAATTTGTCACAGGTTAAACACATAATTCTATTTAATCTCTTCAATTGTAAATATTGCCCATGTGGAAGGGTAGGATCTCTACATTTTCCTTTACATTCTGTCAGTGACAAGGGGGATAGTTCATCTCAAAATTATATGTCTGTCCAGTATATGAGATCAGCTCTTAGCCACTTGTCCCATAAAATTACCTGGCTTTATATCAGGACTTGTTGATTCATCTAGAGTCACATCCAACTAGTGTATAGACTCTCTGATCAAGCTCTAACAACATTTTTTCTCAAATCTTCTGAGTCTCATAGCCACCTGTTATTCCTAACATTGCCCCTCTCTAATTGTATCTTTATGAGAGTAGTTTGGGAAGTACCCACAATGGTCTAGGCTGGGTCCTTGCTTGTACTACCATCTGGGCTAGATCCACTACTTGTCAGTATCTGAGTAAGTCAGGGACTTTTAACCCTCCAAAGTGATTGGAGGTCATAAATTTCTTACGGGCCATACTAGGGTGCTGTTTATCCCATATGAACCTAATGAAGAGCTTTTGTACTTTTGCTGTTAATAAATGGGTAGCTAAAGCAGGGATACATCTGGCTAGATCTAGATCTTTTGGCAAGAAACACATGTGTACTGCAGTGATTTTGGCTAATAGTTGTAGCTTTAACAATGCCGAAACTGTAAGTTATCACTACACTACTTTACTAGGTGTCTAAGGTTGAGTGTTGCCATCTCCGAGTAACTACTTGAAATTTGAGATCCGGGATATGTATGGGATGTTACATATTTGAGGCCCATTTCTGTGAGATGACCTATCACCTCTTGAATAGGTGGCAGTGGGTATCCTGCTTTGTGCTCTAAGGATATCAAAGGGTCTGAGCATGAAGTTTCCCAGTTATGCCTAATTTTTTTGCATCGTGTTCTACATAAAGTTCTATCAGACAGTGTCAAAGGTTTTGTTAAAATCTGTAAATATTACTGCTAGCAGTGCATCTTTCAGTCACCTACCAGTTGAATATTTATAAAAAGTCTCCGTAAACCCAGGATGCCCTGTCATTGGAGTACAAACATCTGCTGGCTGTCATCATTCAATGAGGGAAGCATTTGACTGAGTCTAAAGGCCAAAACCTTGGTCAAGATTTGTTTTCCACCAGATGTAATGAGATAGGCCTACAGTTATGTGGGATTGCTGTGGGTCTTTCTCCTTCTTGTCAAATGTAACTATGTTAGCTAACCTGGCCCATGCAGGAAGTTCCTCCTTAGTTGGAGTCTCATTAAATAAATTCAGAAACACTGGCACCAGTTCTTGACTTAGTGTCTTGTACAAGTCTATTGATAGGCCATCTGGCTCTGGTGCTTTCCCTACCTCAACCCCATAAAGGCTTGAATAGGGTCTCCTTTTGTTAGGCGAACAGTGATATCCACTGTATTTTACCCTGAAAGACATCAGAGATATGTGGATTCTGATACTTCTAGGCATCATGTGCCTTATGACTCCAACTTATCCTTTAACCCAAATATTGTTTCAAACTATCATGATGCCAATAGTTTATGGGGACTTAGCTGCACTGTCCAGTGCATTAGTTTTAAGCATTTCCATTTCTCATGTTGCAGTGTGTATTGGATCACTCTTATCTCCAGTTTTATCCCATTTATCTTTACTGGAGTATTAGAGTCTTTGCAGCAACTCTTTTAGTAAGCTCTTACTGCCTGTTGAAGCTGTCCCTGAGATTCTTCTAGCTGCTTAAACTTCAGTGCACCCTAGATGTCTAGCAAAAGCTAGGATATTTAATTGAAAAGTGTCCCAAGCATCCTCAGTCTTCTGACCCATTATTAATCTATCCTGCCAATACTGTAAAGCCCACTGCTTTGACAGTCCAGCCTGCTTTTTATCTTTGAGAATTAAGGGATCTAGCCTATGGTTCCTAATAATAGGAACCTATCCTAAAGTGAATAGATCAATTTCTACATATAGAAATTGCAGTAAACTGTGTAGGCATAGGTTTTCTAGTATTTGTTGTCTGACTAAGAAAAAAATCCAACCTACTGTACCAGTCTTCAGGATGGCTAGCTCTGCAAGCATCTGTCAAGTGGAATTATTTAAAAAAGAGTAAATGATATCCCCAAGCCTATGTAATGTTGGGCATATTTTTAGTAATTTGTCAAGCTCATTGCCAAAGACCACAATAAATTTTTACCTAAAATTACTGCAAGAGAGGCTTTTCCCATCTCTTCTAATGCCTCCTTAAAGGAATCAAATGGTTCAAAATATTCTTGCTTAGGGACATAAACGTTTCTTATAACAGTCTCCCTTGCACTGTGACCTTCCTTTGTTACCACCCATCTAACAACCTTATCAGCTAGAGATTTGATTTCTTGCCATCAGAATGCACTGTAGACTACAGTTAACACTCCCTTAGATTGTAGGTTAGTAAATGGGTTAATGTACCAGTCATTAAGTAAAATAATCTTATCTTTGCTGATTTTCTGGATAATTTTATTCCCTGTAAACATATGACCTAAAATTGTAATCATTGTATCTTGGATGATACAGGCCAATTTTATATTTGAGTTTAGGCTGCTCACATATCAGGAGAGAACATTCAGTTTGCTGTTTCCTTTACCACCTACTTGGATTTCCAATAGAATGAACATTTGCAAGAAATGCTGATAATCTTCATATTGAAGTAACTCTCAGTAAGAAATCTACTGAGGACAAGTCTAAGCACCAGGCTATCCTATCACCATCCTTGTAGACTATGGGTAGAAGGGAAAGATAGTGGAGAACATTACGGAAGGAAAGCATGCATTGTTGGTATATCCCTAGATTATACTAACAAATATATTTTGTATTAAAGCCTCCTTGTAACCCTGGTCCATTTCTGAGGATATCAGCCTGCAGGGTAGGGACAGGTGTCAAGAGGGTTAGTTCTTAAGAAAAGACATAGAGTGGGCCCTCACAGTAGGGAAGGCAAGGCTGTGTGCAAAGGATCAGACTGTTGTTCTCACAAAAGTCTGCTGATTTCTGGACTATTTATTTACAAACTGGAAAGGGAAGCCTGAAAAGAAAAAAAGTACCGCCAAGCCCGCAATGAAATCCGGTGCCAAGCCCAAAAAGAAGATCTAGAAAAAGTCTAAGGCTAAAGCCACCACAAAAGTAAAAAAGCCTAAGTCCATTGCCAAAAAGGTTAAGAAGCCAACCAAGGCAGTAGGTGCAGCAAAGAAACCAATTAAGGCAGCAAAGCCCAAATCAAAGGCAATGAAACAAAGAGACTGTTGAAAGAATGAACTGTTTAAAGCAGTGCTCGCACTAACATACAGCGCATTGGTGCAAAAGTATATTACCTTTCGCTTTTTTGTGATATAAACTGACTTTGTGCACTGGTATGGACTAAAATAGGACATTTTCTGTTGTTAAATTATATTTTTGATCTTCTAAAAATTTATTTTTCTTTAATCCACATTCTGAAATGCGTGGCAAATTGCTAGCTGGGATTGGCCATTAGTCATTTTGAATTTGAGGACATGCCCCTTCTAAGTATCTCGTGTGGGTTATGTTTCCTATTTTGGGGCTAGTCCCAAGTGTTTTTCTCGTGGGAAATGATTTTATTTCTTGTGTACGGTTATACTTAAACTGCTCGACCAATTATTTGCTTGCATAATGTTACACTGATCACAGCTCCTTTGTATTAGTACCTTAGCATATTTATAAGTATCTAGCAACACAATCAAACTACTGCATAAAATATTCTGAAAACAGTAGCAGTCTTACAAACAGGTAATAGCAGCGAAAAAGCTACACCCCCTCACCTCCCCCTATATCTGGATCAGAACAATGCCTTTACCTAAATGCCACTTCCACCCTAAAATGCAAGTTCTACTATCACTTCTCTTGGTTGCTCTCACTACCTTAGCATATATCACATCCATACATACCACTAGATAACACTTCCTATCATGCAATGCATACTATAGCACATACTAAAGCCCACATAAACTTTACCATCTGTTGTACATTATTTAATGATTGTACTGTATTGCACACAAGCAAGACCTACCTACTAGATCCTTGCATTAGAAAAACTCCACGCAGATCCTTCACAGATATAGCACATACAATTAAATATATTCTGATTATATGCACAACACTTCTAATCTCAGGAGACATACACCCAAACCCAGGACCATGTAGCAACATACTTTCAAACAAACTAAAATCTGATCTACTGATCATTAATATCAACACCAGAAGCATCTCCAACAAACTCCCTGACCTACATGCATTTATAACCTACTACTCCCCTGATATACTAACCATAACAGAGACCTGGCTAAAACCTAACACGTAAAATGAAGAAATGCTCTCTCCAGGATATGATATCTTAAGGCTAGACAGAACAGGTAGAAAGGGAGGTGGAGTAGCAATTCATTTAAAAAAATCACTCAACCTTCAACTTCTACAAACCCCTCTACCCAAATTTCAAAATGCTGAAACCTTAGTTCTAGCTATAAATCACACAAAAAAAAATCAACATTCTCTGTAGCTATAGCCCTCCAGGAAACAACACCCCCATAATTGAAGAAATCCTTCAAAGGGTCAGACATAACCTTCAACAAGAGACAATTCTTCTAGGTGACCTAAATACCGACTGGCTAGCCTGTAACTCTAACAATCCCACCAACCAAATCACCCTGTATGGATTTACTCAGCTTATTCAAGAACCCGCCAGAATAGATACAAAATCCTAAAAGAAATCCATTATTGATTGGATACTAGTAAACAGCTCCAAACAAAACTACCAGACAGGATGCCTACCAGATGGGCTTAGTGATCACCACCCTACATTCCTCCTAAGGAAACGTACCAGTATTCCCAAGCCTATAATCTAGAGACAAATCAGCGATGTCCACAAACTGAACCCACAGGATCTAAACAATATATTAAAACAGTGCAACTGGGAACCTCTACGAACCTTAGGATTAGATCAGGCAGTGGACTTCTTTAACAGTATATTCACTAGTGCCCTCAATTCAGTTTCTCCAATCAGGAAAATTAGGACTAAAGCAAATTAGCTCCATGGCTAAGTAGGGACACAAGAGTCTTACTAACATCTAGAGACAAGGCCTGGAAGCAATGGAAAAAGGAGAGCTGTAACCAAGCCAATCAAAACTACAAATAACTTGGGAATCTGGCTAAAAAAATAAACCAAACCTGATAAACAAAACTACTTTCTTGGTCTCCAAAACAGACATTCAAAAGACCCCCAAAAATTTTAGCATGCTATCAATTCTCTATTAAAACATGGAAAAACAACCACTCCTACCCCCACCTACCCCAATAATAACAATAATGACAGCTTTCCAACTTAATTATCACTTTACTAATTCAATCCGATGCTGTCCACCCAACTACCCAAAAATAGCTCTTCATCTGCCTCTAGTAAATGTCCAGATGACATGCCTTCCTTCACTCTCTCACCTGTTCCTGTCTCTAAAATCAAAAAACTCCTCCTAAACTTGAAACCTACCCCTCTTGCAGCTGACAGTATACCTGCTAACTTCTTAAAAATAGCAGCTGAATGCTTATCTTACCCAGTTTCAATCCTTATCAACTGATCTATTCAAGAAGCCTATGTCTCTCTACTATGGAAGATATCATATATTATACCTTTACATAAAGGTGGCAATTCTTATGATTTCTCAAACTACCATCCAATAGCCATACTTCCTCCCTTATCTAAGCTTCTTGAGAAATGTATTCACTCCCAAGTTATGCAATTCCTGAACACACATAAGCTCCTCTCCACCAGTCAACACAGCTTCTGCCCACACCACAGTACAACTACTGCTCTTCTGCCTTTTACTAATCAGGTTAACCAGCATAGAAGCAATAATACTTATGCATCTGCTATTGTTTTAGATTTCTCTAAAGATTTCGACATTGTCTCACACACAAAACTATTAGATGCTCTAACCTCCCTATCCTTTGCCCCCTCTGCCATCTCCTGGTTCAAACACTATCACTCAGACAGACAGCAATCTGTCCAATGGCAAGGTGAACTATCTCCTCTATTTCCAACTACCATAGGTGTACCACAAGGCTCAATCCTGGGTCCGCTACTTTTTTCTGCTTCACAAACAATCTACATACCGCCACCCAGCAGGCCACACTTATATATTATATAGATGACTCAACACTTATCTGCTTAGCCCCATCTCTGACCACCCTACAGCAGCTGACCCAAGAATCCTTTACTTCTGTTGAAAGCTGGATCACTGACATCCAACTTATTCTAAACCCCAACAAGACTAAATTACTCCTGTTCACTCCTAATAAATCTAAATCTACTCCTCTAACTTTCTCTATCACCTCTAGAAATGGCACAGTTATCTCTCCTACGGCCCATACTAAGCTCCTTGAGGTAGAAATAGACAACAATCTTTTCTTTGATGTCCATATTGCTCAGACCATCCAAAAAGTCCATAAAAAATGGGAACTCTTTATAGACACAAGAAGTTTCTCACAAAGCACAAATCACCTTAGCTCAAACTCACCTATTGTCCACTCTTATGTATGCAGCACCAATCCTGACCCACATTAAAAAAACTGACCTTGACAAAATTGAGTCATGTTATAACAAAGTTGCCAAATTTGCTAACAACTTTACCTTCAGAATCCATCAGTGCCGTGCACTTAGGGATATTCAATGGCTAGAATTTCCTCAACTACTCACCTACAAACAGCTAGTCAGTGCCTTCAACATCCTGAAGTACCCTTGAAAAATTTGAGTCATGTTATAACAAAGTTGTCAAATTTGCTAACAACTTTACCTAGAGAACCCATCAGTGCCATGCACTTAGGGATATTCAATGGCTAGAATTTTCTCAACTACTCACCTACAAACAGCTAGTCAGTGTCTTCAACATCCTGAAGTACCCTTGAAAAATTTGAGCCATGTTATAACAAAGTTGTCAAATTTGCTAACAACTTTACCTAGAGAACCCATCAGTGCCGTGCACTTAGGGATATTCAATGGCTAGAATTTCCTCAACTACTCACCTACAAACAGCTAGTCAGTGCCTTCAACATCCTGAAGTACCCTGACAAAACTACAGCTGTACAACAACTACTTTCCCACTATTCTACTAATCATCTACTTCATTCTACCAATAAATCTCGCCTCTGTATAACTAGTGCCAATAATACTGCAGGGAAAGCTCTATACTCTCATACCATAGCTAAAAACTGGAATAACCTCCCCTCTTCTATAACTTCTTCCTCTACTATCACACAATTCAAAAAATCACTCAAATCACACCTCAGGAAAACCTGGATTTGCCCATGTATAACATAAAGATGACTGTATTTCTTATTCTGCTTTGTCTCCTTCCTAATCTTCCTACTGTTGAAATAACACAAGATTATAAGGTCTAGACTTGTAGACTTGCAATTATTTCATAGTTTATTGGGACAGTTTAAGCTCACTATTGTTATTATGCATGTCTCTGTGCTATCATTGTCTGTTTGTCTATTTTTGTTACTTAATCTATCTAACTGTGGAGCTTTTCTCCCCGGGCCTCCACTGAAAATGGACCTGGTCCATTTGGATTATCCCGGTTAACAAATGTAAAATAAATAAAATAAATAAATAAAATGTTGAGGAGGTAGTAGTAGGGTGGATAGTAATACTGACACTAAGATATCTTGATGATAATTCTATTTGCTGTTTACACCCCACATTATTCATTCTAAGAATCATGTTAGTGGCCATACTATGTCTTATAGCGACACACACAAAAAAATAATTCTAACTTGAGAGATAAAAAAATTGGGCACAGTCAAGACAAGACATCATAAGCATAGTACACCCAACATTTATGCTTGCCACACCATTCACTTTTAATACTGCTAGAAAAAGGCAAGGGAATCAAATAACCTTGAGCACAAGTAGGTTCATCATCATGATGTCCTTGGTTGATATGGTTTAGTTCCATAAGTGTCTCTTGCCCATTAACGCTGTCCATTGACTCACCCAAACTGTCCCCTTAGTTACCAATGATCTTGAAACAAACATTAAATATCAACCATTTCAATACCCTGAAGTAATACATACCACAAATGTAATGTAACTGTTGAAATATTAGTAACTGTCCCTGGAAAGTCTTTTCTAATATTTCTGTTCCTATATAGCCATGCTCAAGAAGTGTCCATTCCAGCTTTGTGAATAATGTTACAGAGTGCAGATGTGCAAATCAGAAACTTGGACAACAAGTTTCTGCTGAGAAAGATTTAGGTGAGAAGTGACTTAGCCTTATTCAATCACATCCACCTCCCTCATTGACGGCCCAGTAAGCCCATCCCTATTTGTTGCTCATTATCCAACATATTCCATAGGGTTAGATACCTGTTGTGTTCTTTTGATTGGAGGGTGAGAATGGCTAGAGACTAAGCTGATGCCTGGACTTCATACAAGGCTAAGAGTTTTCTCTTTTGCAGGTAATTTTCATCCCACCTTGGGTGACTGGAGTAGTTTACATTTATGTTAGGCATGTTAGTAAGTGTTATAGGTTGTCCTGCATGGTCTTTTCCTTTCTTTGTCCAAATATGCTTTAACAACCCAGGTAATTAAAAAAAGGGATAAGGTTCATATGTACACATAAAGGACAGCAGAGAGTCTCAGATGGACCAAACAGCCTTGCTCTTTAAAACCACTTTTGCAACAGCACAAAAGCTTTCATTTTGTTGAATAAGAAGGCATTATAAGTAGAGGCAAAGTTGACAACTGTTCCTTTTATCGTACACTTTAGTCTGACTTTCCGGGTGATATATTACACCTCATCACTGTCCATGTAATTCGAAAACTTGATGATAAAGTGTCTTAGTAGATCATTAGGGGTCCTAGAAGTGATACAGTGAGCTCTCTCTCTACTACTGGAGGCCAGGCTCACTTAAATAATAGGCAAAGCTAATTAATATGAATAAAATAGGATCTCCACCGTCCTCTCCTTCTGGCAGTCTGATCAATTAAAGGTTATTTCAATATGCTCTTCTCTGCTCTCCATATCATCAGCCTTCCATTCTAATTCTCTGTTATTAGTCTATAATGTTCTATGTTGGCAGTGAACATTGATTATATTCTACTACTAGAGCTAGTCCTTATAATGTTGTTCTAATTTTTGATGTATGGCAATAACTTTTATTTGTATTTCGTCACCAGTTTGCTTTAATTTTGCAAATTACTTTTCTTATCCAAAAGCAGGTCTGTTAATGGTATTAATTAAATGTAAAGGGACACAGTATTGGAGACAGTGTTCCAGACACTTGCAGCCATTGTAGCTTTCACCTTCCCAGCTGCCTCTCCAGACATTCTTTCACAGGGGATAAGTAGTGCAACTAATTCACAATATACTGGCTCTCAAGCAAAATGAAACACAACCTCCCAGCCTTGCATGGAGTAGTTATGAGTGCATCTTATTTCATGTGCATTTCTGAACAAATCAGAATTTTGTGCATTTTCATCCTGGAAATTTCAGCATATTGCCTTTTCACCGAGGTATCTCCATTATATTGGGCAACCTGAAGCAATCATACTAACTGATAAAATATCGTGAAAAATGGGCTTCCAGCCACAAAAATGACCATTAGCTAGCTCTGGTCATGTACTGAAACAAGCCATTATGACTGGTGGAACTGTCAAATTCGCAGCTGTTCATGGGAAGGAAATGAAAAAAAAAATCACCTACCTCATCAGTATTACTTCAGTCAAAAAATGGCATTAGCTTGGCATAAAACTGAACAAAAACACAGTCTGTATCAGAACAGCTGAGTCATTGTTTGTTTTAAATTTTGGAGAGATACTGAGAACCCGGTTGACAAAAACGTGTATCAACAAGAAGCTGGTGTGGTTGATCATACAAATGCAACATGGACATATGTTGTTAAGACTAAGGCTGGTCTGTCTTATACTAGCTAACGAACACCAGAGCCTTTATAAGCCTAGCTGTACAAGCCAACAAAATTGTGTCCTTATGCAGAGGACTGTGTAAGATTGGGCATTACTGTCAGGTCTATATTATATGCTCGAAGTTTTAAAACTTCAATGCTCATATAATTGACCCTATATGAGCGAAGTTTTAAAACTTTGAACATATATAAAAAATAAATAAAAACAAAAACAACCTACCTGAATGCTCTAGCAGGGGGATAAGCCCCCCTGCACCACCCGCTACTTAAATATACCAACTCTGAAATCGCACTACAGTAAAGTAAAGGGAAATATTCCCTACAGTGATCTCACTTCACTGTAGTGCAATCTAGGAGTTGGTATATTTAAGTAGCAGGGGGTGTGGGGGGTGCAGGAGGGCTTACCCCCCTGCTCAGAGCATTCAGGTAGATTGTTTTTGTTTTTATTTTATTTTTTTATATCTTTGAAGTTTTAAAACTTCAGTCATATAGGGTCGATTATATGACCGTCGAAGTTTTAAAACTTCAAGCATATAATATAGACCCTTACTGTCTGCCTCTGGTTAACAGAAACATAGAGGCAAAGACCCAGGGTGGATTTCTGATTTCACATCCATTACTTAAGGTTACGCTTAAATAGGGTTAAGGATGGGCTCTGCTTCACATGGATGGGGTCCTCTGAGACACATATCTGTCTCGCCAACATGTCTTATTTATGTCACAAGCAAAATTTAAATCCTTGGATCTAGATGTTCTAATAATGTTCATTTTACAGAAGTGCAAAAGGTTTATTAGAGCTGAATCTGAGGATTCTAGGGACAGGTCATTTCTTAATAACCTGTAGGCAATAGAGTATACAGACACTGCTTTAGGGTGATCTGCAAAGGACAATGTGTTTATACCCTGGATTCTCCTGGTAAGGAACCTTTGTGGGCATTACAACTGTTGCATATGTTTGGTCAGATACAGGCCGAAGGGGGCATTATACTCAATGATGAGGCTGATAAGGGCCAAATAAAGTGGCACTATGACTTTCTATGACCTGGATGCCATGCCCTTACTTATACGTTGGCAGCATATGATGTTCTTCTAACCTCAGCCATATAATAATGTTTCTGTAATAAGTCTTTTTAGCTACAAATAACTATCTGAAATATTAATGACCTTTTAAATATTGTTCAGTTCTGAGTTTATTTCCACATTCCAGGTTGAAGTTATATCCAAAACTAAATTCAGAGATCCAAAACTGTCACCTCTTTGGGGCTGCTGCATCCACCTTAATGTTTGTTGCTGTATTGTTTGACTGTGTCTCAGTTTCAAATCTAAATCTAAATCCAAATTCTCACTTATTGTTTGGCACTTGTTTCTCCTCCTGGTACAAAAAATAGTGCCACTTGTTCCTCTAGTAATATTTTCTTTGCACTAAATGATTGTCTTGATGATTTATTTTCTAAGATTAGCAAAAAAGTATTCCACTGTGGACACATCCAAAAAACAACAAAGGAAACTGCAGCATATGTATTTTTTCAAAAGGACCAGCCACGGCAGCAGATGTAAAAATTAATTCTTTAATTCATACAATGGTAAGCGCGTTCATGCCCAACTGAGCACTTCTTCATACCAATAAAAACAGCATTAATTAAACCTCCTTATATAACCATACATTAGAAATAAAACACATCACATAACTAACAAGCATTAACTTCATTTAAATAAATTACGAGCTTTAAGGAATGGTTTTAAAGGGACCTTACCATTTAACCCTGGATGTCTGTTAGCCTGGAACCTAATTTTCCATTCTGTTTCCCATTGTTCAGTAATATTCTTAATATCCCCAATATGGTTACTAAAATTTAAACACTCTAAAACCCTAAATTTAAATGTGTGTGAAGCCCCTTCATCGTGTGTGTGTTTTGCTAGCGCATTTCTTAAATCTCCCTTCCTTGTAGCTAAAATATGCTCTCTAATCCTTCCTTAAACATCCTGTTTGTTTTTCCTATATAAAAAGACAAGCAGGCTTCACAGCAAGCTAAGTAAACTACATTTAAAGTAGAGCAATCTGCTCTAATCTTAAATTCAAACATATGGTTGGTTATGGGGTGCCTAAAAATCACATTCTTATCTATGAATGAACAATAATTACATTTGTTACATAGCACTGTCCCCCTGTTTCCTTCTTGCCTCACTTTATGTTTATTTCCATAACACAATAATCTCTTTAGGGATTTCTTATTTTTAAAAACAAAATGTGGACATTCTCCTAAGATGCCACTAATTTTTATATCAGATAATAGGACAGGCCAATTTTTCTTAATTATATTGCAAAAAACATTTGCATTATTGGTAAAATGCATCATAAAATTCACTCTTGGAGCATACCTCTCAACCTGACAACATCAAAAATCTGGACAAAGGCCCATGAAAATGAGGTACAAATTTGTACTCTGATTAACATAAAATTTGCATATACTATTACATAACCCTGCCCGCTCCAGTGGAATTGTGGGATACCAACTTTCAAATGCAAACTGAAGAACAGACAACCAAAATATGGCCCCAGAGTCCCCTGCAGCCATTACAATGTCCCATTACTTGGCTATTTCATCCCATTTACCATAAACACTGTAATGTGCATACTGCTTTACTTCTACAATGATTATTTGGATTTCATTTAAAACTTTTATTTTACATTTTATCACAAAAACACTAATAGACATCTGCTAAAAAGTATCAGTGAGGAGAAGGGCACAAAAAAATTTCCACAGCATTGCATATACCATGGAACACAGTGAAGGCAGTCATGAAAAAGTGGAGAAAATATGGGACAACAGTGACGTTGCGAAGAACTGAATGTCCCTACAAAATTGATGAAAAGACAAGACAAAAACTGGTCAGGGAGGCTGCCAAGAGACCTACAGCAACACTGAAGGAGCTGCAGAAATTTCTGGCAAGTACTGGTTGCATACTACATGTGACAACTATCTCCTGTATTCTCCATATGTCTGGGCTATGGAGTACAGTTGCAAGACGGAAGCCTTTTCTTGCACAGAAAAACAGCTAAAATTTACAAAACAATACATCATCTCCCAAAAGCATGTGGTAAAATGTGTTATGGTCTAATGAGACCAAGGTTGAACTTTTTGGTGACAATTCCAAAAGGTACGTTTGGCGCAAAAACAGCACTTCGCATCACCGAAAGAACATCATCTCCACGGTGAAGCATGGTGGTGTCAGTATCATGCTTTAGGGTTGCTTTTCTTCAGCTGGAACTGGGGCTTTAGTCAAGGTGGAGGGAATTCTGAACTGTTCCAAATACCAGTCACTTTTGGCCCAAAACCTTCAGGCGTCTGCTAGAAAGCTGAAGATGAAGAGGAATTTCACCTTTCAACACGACAATGACCCCAAGCATACATCTAAATCAACAAAAGAATGGCTTCACCAGAAGAAAATTAAAGTTTTAGAATGGCCCACCCAGAACCCAGACCTAAATCCAATAGAAAATCTGTGGGGTGACCTGAAGAGGGCTGGGCACAAAACATGCCCTCACAATCTGACAGATTTGGAGCTCTTTTATAAGGAAGAGTGGGCAAATACTGCCAAGTCAAGACGTGTCATGTTGATAGACTGCTACCCAAGAAGACTGAATAATGTAATTAAATCAAAAGGTTCTTCAACAAGGTATTAGTTTAAGGGTGTGCACACTTATGCAACCAGCTTATTCTACATTTTTTATTTTTTATATGTTTCCCCCTAACAGATTTGTTTATTTTTCTATTAAATTGTTCAGGTTATAGGTCACATTAAAGGTGGTTAAATGTTTTGAAATGATTTATTGTGTTCTCATTTTTTATATCACAAAAATGTGGCATTTTAACAGGGGTGTGTAAACTTTTTTATATCCACTGTATGCTTCCACAAGGGGTGCAAGAGGACTTGTCCCTCTCCCCCCCCATACATACAAAAACATTTTATAACCACATTTTTTATATTGCTTCAGTGTGTGTGGGTGTGGCAGAATTCTGTAAGATTAATGTAGTGCTTAGAGAACTCTGGATCCCACCCAGTTTGGGTTTGTGAAAGGCAGATCATGCCTCCTGAACCTGATCGACTTCTTTGAGGCAGTCACCAAAGCCGTGGATGAGGGTAAGGTGGTTCACACAGCCTATCTTGACCTTGCCAAGGCTTTCAACACCATCCCCCATTCTGGAATTATAGCTAAACTCACTAAACTAGGTATAAATCCCTACGTCACAAGATGGGTTGCCAACTGGCTCACTGACAGAACCCACACTGTAAAGTTGCAGACTCCAAATCTGACCTCAAATCAGTGACAAGTGGAGTATCACAGGGTTCTGTCCTGGGACCTCTCCTGTTTGGTATCTACTTCTCTGAAGTACAAGCTAACACAGAAGGCCTCTGGCTAATGAAGTTCATAGATGACTGCAAACTAGGAGCCATAGTCAAGTCCCCAAATGATGTGGATATCCTACAGAAGGGCCTCACTGAGACAGATGCCTGGTGTCAAGAGCCATGGCCTCAAGCTCAATGCCAAAAAGTGCAGTGTCATTCCCTTTGGTAAAAACTCTGTACCCATGAACTACCACATAGGCAGCAATCTACTTAACACCAAATGCGTGATAAGAGACCTTGGGACCCAGGTGGACAGTAGTCTCTCCTTTGATAGTCACATCACCACAGTAATCAGGAAGTCCTTCTATGTGGCACACCTCATCATAAAAGGGTTCTCATCCAGGAAAAAAGAGGTCATTGTTCCCCTCTACTCATCACTCATTAGACCCATTATAGAGTACAACGCCCCTTTTGGAATGTACCTCACAAGACATCTGCAGCAGCTGGAAAGACCACAGAAGTACCTCACAAAGAGGATTACTGGCCTCAAACAAAACAAAAAAAACAAAAACTCCAGCTTTATTCCATAGCATATCGCCTACTCCAAGGTGATCTCTGCCTAACATATAAAGCTATGTCAAACCCAGAGCTGTTGGACATGCTACACCTAAAGAAATCCCAATCCCTCCAAGCTACACGCTCTAGGGACCTAAACCTTGTCACCACAATAACAGGACATGCTGGAGGGATAGATTCCTGTCCCAGAGACTTCCTATACTCTGGAACAAGCTACCCATCTATGTCAAGCAAAGTTCGTCATTAGCACTCTTCAAGAAAAATCTTGATGAGTGGACGGGAAATAGGAAATACACCCCGGGGATCACTTCTGTGTCTCTGCTGGACAGTGGCATAGGAAAATAACTTTCTTGTGTGGCGTAAGCTATGGAACCTTGCTGGCTAGGCTTACGTAGGCCCTTGGGCCAATAGCCTAGTACCTACCTATGAACCGATGAACAGTTTGATGGCAGGTTCTCAGTTAGTTGCAATTACCATGAAATAAATGGTTAAGATTGTATTTTGTCTGTCATGTAATACAACAAAGGCAGTATCTGTGTGTTGTTTCCAATAAACATTCAAAGATTCTTTGTGATGGCATTTATAGAGTCAGTATTGCAGAACTTAGCGCTAAGAATGTTTCGTCGTCTGTGAAATGAGCCTGAAGATGAGATGTGGTCATATTTTATAGCAAGTTCTTGGAAAGTTCAGAAGATAGCAGATGGACAATCAAAAAGGCTGAGAAAGAGCATGCTACTTCAGCAGGGGTATTTGTGAATGATACCTGACCCCTGACCTTGCAAAGGATTTTGTTGGTAAGTTGAGCTGTGCTGATGGTTCCAACTTAAGCCACCCCAGGGCACTTAGGTTTAAGAAATGATGTATCTTAAAGTGGCAGTAAAGAGAACAGTGCTTCTGAATCAGGATACTAACCAAGATATTGTGTTCCAGTGTGTTTCATAAACTACATCCAATGGTTGGTATATACCTGATAGTGTTTTCTGTTTGAGTCCATTCAGAAGTATTTAATCTGGGACCATAAGAACTGGTATAGAGGGACAAGTCAGAGAATAACACAGTCTAAGATTTAAAGGCATTCAGTAGTGGACCACTGCTGTACATTATACAAATCCCAATAGTTGGTCTGGAGGGGGCAGTAGGACAGAATGGAGAATAGTGCTGTGAAATCACCTTCTACTATATTACTTTTAAAATGTTTAGCTTTGTTAGATGCTGTTGACAGATATGGTAAATTGGAGGAGTCAAATGAACATGGAGGAACTTGGTAGACACTAGCCCAGGAGATGTTTCCATCCATTACAACCCTTTTTCCCATTTTTGCACATAGGATCGGGGTGTCACTTCAACAGTGACAATCATCTAGAGCCATGGCTTACACAGACAGGATATGTTCTTATTTAATAGATTGTGAATGGCAAGGGAGGTACTTGTGAAACCAGTTACATTCAGCTGGCAGTCTTGTGAAATGGTTTTCCCTGACTTCATCAACTTACATTTTCTCATTTTACTTTTTATTTCATCTTGTCATCTCACTGTGTTGTTTGCTGCAAACTTGCAAGCTTGACTTGCAAGTAAAATATCCACAACAGATGATGGCTTATTTCCAGACTGGTTTTAGGTGGAAGAACTAAGTTTCTTGATGTGATTTGTTACATGCTACCCCTTTGTGAATGATGGATAGTCTAATGACCTCAGTCAACTGTTTCTTGATGAGAAAAGTAACAGATGTAGTATTGTGGTGAATGTCAGTCTTCACTTGGTGAGTCACAACAAAGTGTTACTAACAGGACTATTGTCATTTATAACCTTATATTTTATAACCTTGACCATGTTATTAGTGGACCCGCCAGACCAAACCTGGCCTATGGACATTTTTTCATTTTGGATGTCACATCAACCAATATCCCATCTACACATGTACCAATCAAAGCTCACTCAAATTCCCTGAGTGAACACTTCCCAGCCTCTACTGTATGGTCCTTTAAAATTTGTAAATTCAAACCTATCTCTGTGGAAAGCAGTTCTGTTCTTAAAATTAAATAAACTGCTCTACTAATTTCAGCTGGATAGTTTCAAATGGAATGATATCTCTAGGAATCTGATCTTAGAGCATTAGATCTCCTCCAACCTAAATGCTCTGCATGACTATTAGGGAAGTTACAGAAGATGCTATGAAATAGGAAATATTGGACAGCAATCTGATTCACAATAGCTTGGATAATGTTAAAATGATGTGCCTTCTTCAGGAGCTTTTGGTGCTCACACCCCTTACCACTTAAGTAGTAGTAAGTATTACCCTGCTGTTAGCATAAAATATTTCTGGTATAGTACCCACTTCCTACTTTGAGGAAGTAGAAGTGGAAGAAGATTACATTTCCTCATGAAACTCTTTATAGAAGGTAGAACTATGAGTTCCCTGCTTTATCCATCCTTCCTCCAACTGGAAGTCCTTTTACTTAACTAAGTCTCTGGCTAATGATTTTAGCTGATTATTCAATACATGGACTGTCACTTTTGAGATCAAACATATAACCAAAATTCCACCATCACAGGTATCCAGTCCTGTCGATCCTGAGGACTCTAGACTCATTTCTGCCCTCAGTGTGCTAGACAGAGTTCTTGGAAAACTTGTGTATTTTCAGGTTCTAGAAAAATTAATAAATATGATCTTTCTTGATAATAGTTATTCTGTATTCTCTAAAGGCTTTAATACCTTGACAGAAATATATGTGTAATGAAATATGTGTGCTCAAACATAGAGAGAGGTCAGCTAACAAGGGCTATATTCATTTATATAAGATCAGGCATAATAATAATAATAATAATAATAATAATAATAATAATAATAATATTCTAAGAATAATACTGCTGTCCAAGCTTAGATTTGAGTATGACCCAATCAGCTGCTTTCACAGCTAACTAATTAACATACCTTTCAGGTGATACTGTGTTCCTAGCCCACTATGGTGGGCATGTTTCTCTCAGGAGTCAAAGAGCTCAGTCTGGGGTTAGTATTCTTCTCCTGTTTTACTGAGAACTTACAAGTGATCTCCATCTGTTATCATTCTGCCCTATATGTGAAAGACCTTGACCTTCTAAATGCTGGACTCTCCCTAGGTCTAATTCAAAAGGTCGGCAGCTTGAATTCAACAAACTATGGGACTGACTACTTTCTAATAAACTAATACAGTCAGACAAAAAAATCAGTGGTAAATGAATCCATCATATGCCTGTATGAAGAAGGACTGGTTTACATAACTGACTTACTCACAACTTATATAATATAACTCAAACAGAGCAGTTTAAATACACAGGAATCTGTCTAGACCCAATGCCACCCTTTAAGATTACTATAGAAAGCTACAAAACAATGCAATGAAGCCCCTCCTCCTCAGTTACAAGGGCAGAACCTCTTTATGATGGAAACAATGAGAGCCCTCCAAGCTAGAATATGAGTTCTCAGTCCCAGTGCTCATTTGGTCTCAGAAGAGAAAAATGCTGCAGACCACACAACAAGGTTTGCAGGTTTAACACAGTGCCTGACCTCTTAATTCACTACTGTATATTATTAGGGAAGGCTAGCTAGTTTCTTATAGCTACCAACGTTTACTTTACTTCTACTCATCCTTAGCTTTAAACTCATACACCTTAAATACTGTCCCCACTTCTTCTTAGGTTAAAATTTGTCAGACATAACTGCCCATAAGGTATCAAAACTAAGTGCATTAACTCTTAAGATATTTGGATCTATGGCATACAGGTGAAGAGCCCTGATTATGACCCAGTCGTCCCAGGTTTGATTAACGGCTAATATACTGGAAGAGCTTGCCAGATAAGAAAATGAATGAAGAGGCAATATCTGGGCACATCTGCCAGGAGAAGGTTGAGGCTTATTTTACATGTGTGTATCTCACTAATGTATCCATGGTGGAGACCACAATCCATGTAAATCCATGCACTCAGTGGGGGCGAGGTTGTCTGACTGACTATGTCACTCACTGAAGCAAGTAACAGTACCATACTTCACAAATTGCATCCCCACTACTGAAACACTTAGTGACATTTAGCTGCAGTGCTGAGAAAGCATAACCAAATCCTCTGATGTCTGCCTGGATGTTGGTCCTGCAACATTCAGTTCTTACTCAATAAGGGAATGAATGGGTAGAGTTGTGGTGACTGGCTATATGGTCAGCATGCATGGGAGGCGAAAAAGTGTACCAAGAGATTGACCTTCCATTTTATAGTTGGAGAGAAGCCATTTTATTAAATGACACCTACTACCTGGAGTGAACTCCCCAGTCAACATTTTATAAATGAGTATAACAAAGATACTGAACTTCCTAACAAATACTTATACATACAACTGCTTTTCTGGAAATGGATAAAGCTTTCTTAGCCTCCTGTTAGGTAGGCCTCCGACTCTAATTGTGTGACTTCTCCTCTAGTCTACTTGCCTATAAATAGCTCTCCCGTTTTATTTGCCTTATTGTTTGCTCACCTGGCATATTCACCTAAGTTATTGTTAATCCTCAAATGAAAATGTAACTCAGCTTAAAGGCATTACTGAGCCTGTAGAAAGTTTTTAATAATGCATTCACTGTTAACAGTTCTCTGAATCAGTCTATGGAAATCCTTTAGTGTGTAGTTATACAAGATGAATTTGTTTTTTTTAGATACTGTTTCTACTGGGCATAAAGCTGCCTTTCACTGTATGTATTATATACACTCTACATACCACACCTTTGCATATTTATAAAGATTATATGATTTTTACCATATTCTTTGGCCCACCATTTATTTATTGCAGTCTCACCTATTTCTATGAATGCCTTGGCCCACATCATGGACAAAACAGGTCTTTAAGATCAATCAACCTACCTGGATAACAAATAAATGAGAAGGTAGCAAGAGTGCAACTCAGAAATCCAGTGAAAAGCAGGATTGTGTCTAACAGTGTTAGAGGAAGTCAAAGAGACAATCCAGTGCGATAGGCTGTTTGTTTCCTCAGACAGCAGTCTTCATTATAACAACCAATTTGGTTTCCTGTCTTCTTAGAGCTAGCAGCAGTATCAATTTGTTTATCTGTTTATTTTAAATTTCCTGAGGGGATAGAATACTGATCCACTAGGACCTATTTTGGTTTCAGCCCAAAAAATCTAAGAAATAGGTAACTATAATCAGGTGGATATACTACAATGGTTTGAAAGTATGTACACATATAACTCACTGATTGTAAACTTCAAGCTTAAAGTTTAAATAATTACGCTGTACAGCTGTCAACAGCTTGCCAATACCATTGACTAAGCTTTTGTTTTCTGTAGTGGAATTCAAGTCGTTTGTGAAGAGTTTGCCCATGGATCACTTTCTGAACACCTCCTCTATCTCACACTTGTGGACCTTGGATTCTATTCTTACTCATCGCTATGACCATTTGGGAAACATTCTAAGAGTTATCTTGAGAAAGTATCAGAAGCTGGTCCATAAGCTCTTGGCCCTTAGCAGGCGGTGCTGGAGGCAACCTAAATTTAAACTTCTGCGAGAAAGGTATAGTCTTCATTATCTGTACATCAGCTGTATATAATGCAAACACAAATGCATAATGGCTACATAACATTTACATGAATGTTTAAGTTTAAATACATGATAAACACAATGAGTGTATTGTGCCAGTGGCAAAAAAACACTTTTATTATTACTGGGAATGCACTATTGAATAATACTAGTGTCATAGTTCAGAGTTTTGTTTTATAGGCTATACCCTTGCTGTTGTTATGAAAGCTGTATTCAGCATGCACTGTACAGTGCCCTGTTGTTTGACAGTTTAGCTAATACCCTTGATGTTGTTATGAAAGATGTATTCAGCATGCACTGTACAGTGCCCTGTTGTTTGACAGTTCGTATTGGATTAGTAGAATATTCAGACTTGGAAGAATCAGATACTGCTAAAGGTAAGCAGGCTTCTGCTCATACTTTATACTACATCTCCGTCGTCTTTAACTCATTCACTCCAGTGGAGCTCTGGAGATTTATACTCTTAACTTCCAATGATTGCATCCTAACTTTTTGACAATAAAGTTATACCCTCACATTTCAAACAAATGTTCATATCTCTGGGGCCATGAGGGTTAATAAAGAAATGTAAACTGCAAACAGTTCAGCAGGAAAATGTCTTTACAGTGGCAGTATTCATTACATTCTAGGTCTTAAACTGGATTTTATGAGTCAAAATAAGCACAGTAAATATTAATCTTGTAATATTTTGCAAAAAGCTTTCAGTACCCAACCCCATAACCAACTTCATCTATTTACATATTGTCAGTAGCGTTTTGTTTTGTTCATTCATCTATGAGCTTTCATATGAGTCTAATCAGTATTGTTTGTTACAAGGTTGCTGAGATATTTAAAATATGTGAAAATTATTATATAAATAATGCATGAAAAACAAGGGCCAGATTCAATAAAGCCAGCACTGAGTGTATACTAACTGTACACGATATGTATTCAAGAACATTCTTATCACATTTTTTGTGCTTTCTAGTCACTCAGAAATATTACACTAAGTGTACATGTAATCTACACTTTGTGGTAACCTTTATTAATCTCTATCACTATTTAAAGCTGCAAGAATGGTCTACATTATCTGGAGTGTTTTGTGTCCTTTTGGCAAAAGCATATACCCTTTTTAATTGGCACACATTTGAAGACTTTTTTCAAATGGTACCATGTAGTTTACAGATTAATATTAATAACGTTTGTTCTTCTAAAAAATGTCTACCACAACATTTCATAACGCATGAGAAGTATAACCTGTAATACATTTCTGTTTATTTAAAACTTAAGAGACACCTCTCTTATATTCCTCCCAGCTATACAAGGACAAAAACAATACTGTAGCTCTTTCTCATAACACAGTAGTACATGCAGTGCACTTATGTTCTAAAATTACCAAAAAGTCATACATGGACATAATGTAAAGGATTATATCTAGATACCAATCATAAACAATTTGTTAATGTTCTAGCAAAATGTATTTAATAAATTCACCTCAAGAGAAGCACATTAGCTAACAGCTCTGATCATCCAAACAATCATCATAATACTTTCTAATACATGAAGCTTTAGCTGTCCCACAAGACAGCAAAACTAAAAGTATAGGGAAACAAGGTGTTTACAACTTTTAAAGCTGTAAAGCACTAGTTCTTCCACACAGGGCTACAAGCTGAATGTACCTCTAATGGATTTAACAACCATAAAAGCTGTGTGTCAGCTTTAAAACCTACATCAGTGTAAAGTGTTTACAATTTTTAAAGCTGTAATCATTAATCCTGTGCTGTTTCATGATGGGTATTTTATACAAGCTATCATGAGACTGAATTATAACAGCTCTATGAGATGCATAGCAAAATGTGTTATGCACATTATTAATGCTGGGGAAGTGCATAACAATGTTGCATTTTTCCTGATTTCAGAGGATAATCATCTTTGTCTGTGACTTAAAACTTGTACTACATGGTGTGCTGATTATGCACCAAAACGGACAAAGCCTAATCTTGTTCTACACCTTTCTGATCCCAGAGAGGTGCATGACAAAACTGCACTTCTGAATGCTTTAAGGATTATGTCTCATGTAACGTCATACTCAGCAGCAGTTACCACAGAAGAACACTGAAAACATTTTTACAGCATTAAAGACTGTAATACACAATGCCACAAACAAAAAACTGTCAGAGTTAACTAACTACTTTTAAAGCTGTCATTTAATCTGAGGAATACTTAGCTTCTGACCACTGTGTCTGTGATAGCATATGTTACCACACAATTTAAGCACATGCACAATTTTTATATTTCTTATGTTGTATATCAGAGCAGCTTTATGTTCATTGTTACATTCTAGGATAGTCAGGCTATGTGCTGAACTATAACTGTTCTGTTCTTCAGCAGGCACTATATTCTAATATTTGGTGATGCATGGTGTGGTTTCAATTCTTCCCTGACTGACCTTTTTAAGGACAAAGGTGAAGAACCTTTGATGTTGTCATTTTATTTAGTTTTAGAGCACTGAAAGTATGTGATGTTTAATAGGGGAGTGTGTATTTCTTAGTGACAGTGTGCTGAACAATAACTGTTGTCTCTTGAGCTGATGCTATGTTCTGATGTTAATTGTGCTTGCTGTGCTGTGAACTCTTCCCTGGCTGTCCCTTTAAGGACAAAGGAGAAGAAACTTTGATTTTGTTAAGTTATTTTATTCAGTTTTACAGTGCTGAAAACACTTGTTGCTTAATGGGGAGTGTCTCCTTATTTGGGTCTGTCTCCTCAACTATAAGTGTTCTTCTGTTAAGACAACACTATATTTTGATGTTCAGTAGTGCTTGGTGTGCTGCCAGCTCTTCCGTGGATATCCTGTTAAGGACAAAGTTGAAGTAACTTTTCTTTGGTTATTTGTTTAGTTTTACAGCAGTGAAAGTACATGATGTTTAATACAGGGAGCATGTCTTCCTATCTGGAGCTGTGTGTTGAACTATAACTGTTCTGCTCTTGAGCTAACACTATGTTATGATCTTTAATAGTGCTTGGTGTGCTGGGAACTCTTCTTTGGCTGCCTTTTTAAGAACATCAGTGAAGAATCTTTGATTCTGTTATTTTATAGGTTTATATAGCACTAAAGGTGGCTGCTGTTTAATGGGTGTGTGTCTTCCTATCTGGGGCTGTTCTGCTCTTGAGCAGATGTAGATGTTCTGATGTGTGGTGGTGCTTGGTATGCTATTAACTATACCCTGGATGACCTTTTAAGGGCACAGGTGAAGAAACTATGATTTTGTTATTTTATTTAATTGTAAAGCACTGAAAGTGTGTGCTGTTTAATAGGGGTGCATGTCTTCCTATTTGGAGATGTATACTGATCTATAACTGTTTTGCTCTTCAATGGATGCTATATTTTGCTCTTTGGTGGTGCTTGAACACTGTGACATATAAATAGTTCCAGGTTAACAACAACTTAATTATTTGTTAGATTAAAGTGTAAGAATTTGCAACTGATTAATATGGATTCTTTAGATCCATATGTTCTTGAAGATTCAGAAATATTAGGGTAGGGGTGTGTGGCCAAGATGGCTAACTGCAGCAACTGGTCAAAGCTCTGTGACTGAAAACATTTCTCTGACAGAAAATGTAATAAAAAATAAATAAAAATTGGAGATACTTGCTAGCTAATTTTATTCTTTAATAGTCAAAGAAAACATTTATAGCTTTGAGTTCTTCAAAAGTTGTAATTTTTCTGTCAGAATTTCAACTGCTTGATTAAGAGAGAGGAGACTTCAACATGAGTCACTCAAGAAATGATACTCAGGATTCTTGTGATAAAAATACATCTAGTCATTGATATCTGGTATGCAGGATGTATTATTTAAAATAGACAAACTGGATACCAGGCTAGAAAGTTTCAAAGAAGAGATCAGAAGGAGGATGGAACATTTTGAAATTCTCATGAAACAACAAGGGGCATAAATTTGCAGTATGGTAGAGACTTTGAATGATCATAAAAGAAGAATAACTGAAGGTGAGTTTCAGACTGAATTTATTTTAAAACAAAATAACTGGATCATAGAAAAACATGATGATTTAGAAAATAGACTGAGACAAAATAGCATTAAAATCTATGGTATACTACCTGACCAAATAAAACATTAAATCTACTTGGAGCTTTATCTTTTGGAATTGAAAGAGTATATAGATCCCTGAGAGCACTTTCTAAGAAGGAAAACTCACAACCATGCTCAGTTATAGTTAAGTTCATGTCTAGCTTTGAAAAAGATCAAATATTAAAAGCAGCATGGTTCAGCCCGCCTATTAAAATAACTGAGTGCATAGTCAGATTTGACAATGATTATTCCAGTAAAGTAATGAATAAAAGAAAACACTGTTTACTACTGATCAAGAAGCTTAAAAAAACAATATTAAAGCCACTTTGGTGTTTCCTGCAAAAATCAAATTATTTCTTTCTGAAGAAAGCAAAATATTTAACATGCTGGAGGAGGACTTCACTTTTGTTAACAGCAATAAAATCCTTTATAATACTGAAGAAATGGAGTGGAACAGTATATCCCTAAAGAGCTAGAGTATGCTGAATTCTTGGAAAACTGCTTCTAAAACTAAAAAGCCTAAAAACCATTATTCACTCATTGCTGGACTATTATTTTCTGAAACAAATGTAAAAGGTTTGTACTGGACTTTAAGCTTCAAAACATATGTAAGTATGTACAGTATTTATATTTTAAGCTAAAACATCTTTCATGATGAGGAATATAAAAGGTTAGTTTTACTGTTTTACTATATTTACAGTGAAAGACTTGACATATTTCATTTAACTAGACTTATAAGTGTGTTTCTAAATGTTAAAGAAATACTTCCTGTAAGAAAATGTCATTATATTATAAGCAACAGAATTGGTAACTTTAAAGCTATATAAACAAAATTGGCTCTTTGGTAGTTTCACACCATAAGCTCCATACTCCTAGAAAAGCATATATTCTGTATAAAAAAACAGACATCCAGGCAAATAAAATGACAAACAGAACTTTAATAAATACAGCTAAAGCACATTTGTCCCTACCACAAACTTGGGACTTTGTCAGAACAGTGTCATACCCAGAATCACTTGCTTAAATGCTTAAAAATTACTTAATCTGGTATTAAGTGAAGCAATTTAAGATGTCAATTAAAATGATTCTTGTTGTTACCTTTATATTTTCTTAAAGGCCAAAGTACCCCATTTACCTTTACACATGGAAAAATATTCTTTTATACAATATCAAGTATAAACTTAGATATACATACAAAAATATATAAGCGCATATTGTATAAAAACTTATTATGTAGCAAGTTATGCAAGATAAAAATTCCAACAAAATAATGCAGCTTAAAAAATGCAGTTAAATAATTTAGAAATTGAAAGCACTCTTCTTTAAAACAGACAAAATAGAAACCAAGTCAGTAGTACCCAGTGGTAAGTGGGATTTTAATTTAGTTATCCAGGTAAATTCCCTAAGTTCAAAAAAAATTTCCCACCGCCATCCTCTTGAATTCAAAGGTACAAATTCTAAACTACCAAATCTAAACTTTATAAAACCTGGACATTGTAAAGAATGCTTGAATAGAGAGATGATGTAACTTTAAAGTTGTATATATTAAACATTTTATTTTATTTGTTCAACATTGCTTAGTATGTGCATTGCTGGGATAATTGAATGTTAAAGTGCTGGTGATTCTGTTTTCTTTTTTCCTGTGTAATGCATTCCTTCCACAGGTCATTTATGAAACAACTGACACTTAGAAAGTAAACTTGAGAACAAAAGAATGCTCCATTCTTCAAAAGGAAAAGCTAAGTCCCCATAATTTGTATAAAATAATATAAGTTGGATGAATCGGCTAACCAGTTAATAATATTCATCAATAAGAAATTAAATGAATTTGTGGATAATATGAGTGATGAGGAAGAAAACATTATTCCCCCATTACATGAATATATGAATGCTGTTATTGAATGTAGATTTATATACAAAGGAAGCTTGTCTAAGCTATATAAGTTAATTATAAATAAAGCTAATATTTTTATGCAAAATTCTGGAGCTTTTTAGATAGTAGTGGCTTGAGTAACTCAATAGATGGGAAGAATAAAACTTTGTTACTTAAATCAGTTAGCCAAACGTCTTCAAGTTATTTATGTGGAAATATATACATAAAATGTTTGTTACTCCCTATAAAATCTCTAAGTTTAGTAAAATTACTTCATTTTATTGGAGATGTAGAAAAAGATTTAAAAGCTGATTGGATACACATATTTATGGATTGTGAAAAATAAATATACATTGGGAAGAGATAAATATGTTTTTCAAGGGGTTATGGTCTGATAATTGTCCTTTAACTAGATAAATAATACTAATAAATGTTCTACTTCCTGTATTTGTAAAAGCCAAACAGCAAAGAATGTTTTGGGCTCTCTTGGCAGTAGCTAATAAAGTTATTACAAAAACTGGAAACTGAACTCAGTTCCTATGTTCAAAGAATTTTTAAATTTACCGTTAAAAGCAATAATACGTAAAACTGAAAAAGAATTGATCAGATATGTAAAATTGAAAAAGAAGTGATCAGAATAAGATCTATAAATCATAGTAAGACTTTTAGTGGTTGGGATAACCTTGAAATGTTGCTATTGAAATACCAAAATTCTTAATTTCTTAATTGTATAAGATTACCTTGATGATTCAATGTATTCCTATCACTGTATAACAAAATGTGAAGTTGAATTTCTTCCTTTCTGTGTATATATTGTAAATATGTTAAATTAATAAAAGTTTTCTTCAAAAAAAAAAAAGAAATAAAGAAATATGAGGGTAAATGTATAACTTGTGTAGTATCAGTAATCAATTCAAATTTATACCAAACATATACTAACTGTAAATGTTTAGATGATATAAATTTAATTTTAAATTGTAAATTGTTTGATTCTCAAAATGAATGTACATGCAGTAATAATAAACTGATTCTCAAAATGAATGTACATGCAGCAATGGAGTAGGATTAATGTCTGTCTCTGAATTTGTTAAAAATTGGAAGTCAGACCATTTAGATATAAAAATGAATAACAAGGAGAAAGTAAGGATGGAAACAAGGGAAGTAAGATTGATCAGTCTGAAGTTAAATAAGCCAACAAATCCAAAAACAGAAAAAACGGACTCCTTGTACCAGCAGGAAAGACAAATCCAAACGTGTTCTTAACGCGTTTTTATTTTAAAGTGCAAAAGCGTTTTCGCCACGTACCAACGTAGCTTCTTCAGAGAATTACAAAAACTTTAACTTTGCTACCACTTTTGTATGTAAAATTAGAGGAAGTGACATCACTGGAAATGAACGAAATAAGAAAATGAAATATATTAAAATACTTAAAAAAGTTTAAAATAAAATGCATAACTCCATAATTTGACTATTAATAAACAATTAGTCAAAATATATATGTATCAAGTATTTACAACAATTAAAAACTCATATAATATTGATATCTATTAAATACTAAAAAACTTTTCAACTTTCCGACAGCATAAGATATTTTAATCAGTAACTAGTGCTAGTCGGCTTTAACCTTTAATACAAAGTTAAATAACACACCACTTACATAATAAAATAAATTAGAAAGGAACAGTGTTGAACCTTAACAATATCCAAAATAACCCTAGTAGTTATCAATACAAAAAACTACTATAAATAGTACTGAAGAGTACTATAAGTAGTCACTACACAAGTGTCATGCAAAAATGTTATCTTAAATAACTCCTCATTTTTAAAACTGAGGAGATATTACAATGCTCATTAAGACCTGGGTGACTGAAAGCATCAGTTCTCAGTTGCCACTCAAGTTCACATAACTCTAAAAATAGCGGAGTAGGTCCCCCCCGGATATTGCTATTAATCTGGTCAATGGCCATGAATGTGAAAGAGTGGCCTGGATGACAATCAATGTGTTTTGCTAGAGCGTTAGTGTCCTTATTTTTCTTAATAGCATTACGCGACCGTGTCTATGAGCATATGTATGCTATTAAGAAAAATAAGGACACTAACGCTCTAGCAAAACACATTGATTGTCATCCAGGCCACTCTTTCACATTCATGGCCATTGACCAGATTAATAGCAATATCCGGGGGGGACCTACTCCGCTATTTTTAGAGTTATGTGAACTTGAGTGGCAACTGAGAACTGATGCTTTCAGCCACCCAGGTCTTAATGAGCATTGTAATATCTCCTCAGTTTTAAAAATGAGGAGTTATTTAAGATAACATTTTTGCATGACACTTGTGTAGTGACTACTTATAGTACTCTTCAGTACTATTTATAGTAGTTTTTTGTATTGATAACTACTAGGGTTATTTTTGGATATTGTTAAGGTTCAATACTGTTCCTTTCTAATTTATTTTATTATGTAAGTGGTGTGTTATTTAACTTTGTATTAAAGGTTAAAGCCGACCAGCACTAGTTACTGATTAAAATACCTTATGCTGTCGGAAAGTTGAAAAGTTTTTTAGTATTTAATAGATATCAATATTATATGAGTTTTTAATTGTTGTAAATACTTGATACATATATATTTTGACTAATTGTTTATTAATAGTCAAATTATGGAGTTATGCATTTTATTTTAAACTTTTTTAAGTATTTTAATATATTTCATTTTCTTATTTCGTTCATTTCCAGTGATGTCACTTCCTCTAATTTTACATACAAAAGTGGTAGCAAAGTTAAAGTTTTTGTAATTCTCTGAAGAAGCTACGCTGTGCGTAAAACGCTTTTGCACTTTAAAATAAAAACGCGTTAAGAACACGTTTGGATTTGTCTTTCCTGCTGGTACAAGGAGTCAGTTTTTTCTGTTTTTGGATTTGTTGAAGTTAAATAAGGATCAAGGTTGAAAGCAACCTGTGAAAAGTTTACTTTTTTAGATTGTTATAACTCCAGTTAAGAAGAAAAAGAAAACAGGGGTTGCTAATAGAGTGAAGAAATAATGAATGTAAATCTTCCACATTGACAAATTTAGTAGAAGCAATTTCATTTTCCTCAAGTATTATTTCAAATGAGTCAGTTTTATCTGTTAACAGGGAATAATGTAAACAAATAAGGAAAGAAGATTTGGTGGATTCAAAAGTTCTGGTGGATGACTCATTAGTTATACCATCTATTTCAGGGATACATGAGGGTGATTTAGAACATGCTGCAATAAAGGGAGAGTACTTGTACTAACTAATATAATTGTTCTAATGTTTCAAAACATAAAAAGAACTGTTTGGCAAAAAATTGATAGTACAATCTCAGTTAATGTTTTTTTTTTTTTTTTGAATATTTTGTTACAAAAGTTGACATTGGTGCACCTGACATTAGGTATAAGAAAAGAAACTTAGATCAGACAGAAGATCATTTAAGTTATGATTTGTTGGTTGGAGTGTGTAGTTCAAAGCATAAGAGGCTTACACCATTAGAGGGTTCTTTATCTCTTAATTTCAATAAGGTTTTGAGTTAGATGCTGAACATAGTTCTGATAATGTCAATAAATGACAGTGTTTGATTCATTCTAGTAAAGAGGATGTTTTGAACACAGAAAGCTTGGAGGAAAATAATTTTCTTCTTTAACAGGTAGTATTTCTTATAGCCCTTGCTCTGATGATATTAATAATGTTTATTAGTGGGTAGAATGAAGGATGACAAAGGATGTTATGGGTAAGAAAACTTAAAAGAAGACCTTTGGAAGGGTTAATTAGTGGATATAATATTAATAACACAGAAAAGAGTCTGGTTTTGAATATGTAACAGATAGTGGAAAAAGATGTTCTGAACTACTGGTAATTGGAAACTCACATGTAAAATGTGTTGAATAAAGAGTATATTAAAGTTTCTTTTTACCAGGCTTGAAGTTAATTGATTATTAGATTTGTTACCAAGGTTAGCTAGGGTTAAACTGAAATATAAAAAAATATATTTTACAGACAGGTACTAATCATTTAAGATATGCACCATTAGATAAGATGAAAAATGCAATTCTTGATATAACTGAGTGTTTTGAAACTTTAAATCTAGAGTATGCATTATGCAAAATCCTTCCTAGCTTACATTTGTTTGTATTACCAGTGGTTTAAGGCAAAATTGTTTAATAATTGATTATGACAACTATGTTTTGTCTACAATGTTAAATTAATAAAAAATATGGAAAACTATGAGCATGATTTAATTTTTTTTTCAACAGATGGAGTTCATCTGAATTATTCTGCATCTAAGGTTCTTCCAGGCTTGCTTAGGAATTGTGTTAAAATTTTTTTAGACCTCATATGATAGGATCCGTTTGTGAAATAGAAAGAAGAATTTTAATACATCTTTAAATTGTTTCTATTGTAGTGCCCGTAGCTTGGGAAGCAAGAAAATTGAGTTAAAATGTATCACTTTCTGGGGGAATATGAGCTTATTACTGTTACTGAGACATGGAATTTATCTGACTTACAAAATCAGGCTATATCAAATTTGAATGCTTATGAACAAGCAAGATAGGTGGAGGCATACATTTATTGGTTAGAGATTCATTTTCTTGTAAACTTCTAAGACTATTGCTGAGTTGGAATGTGTAATAATCCAAGTTTATGGAATATTGTTAAATGATCCTATAACACTGATACATTATTGTACATCTACAATGTATTCAATACTTATTATGATTATTTATCAATATTAAATATAAATTTAGATTATAGAAATTTGGTATTGATAGGTGACTTTATTATAACAGTTATTGTCAAGTAAATGAAGCAGGAAATAATTGTGAAGGAGAATTTATTGAGATTTTTTTTGTATCATAATATTACACACTTGATTTTGGAACAGACACAATGTAGTACTATCCTACACTTGTTGACTGATAATCTGATTTTAATTGAAATATTTGCATTTCTCCTAATTTATGATAATCTGATCATTTGTCTTTACTATTTGAAAAAGCTGCAAAGGGTAAACTGAGAGTATGGATAAGCGTTATAATTATGGTCTAACTGATTATCAGTTAAAGAATAATTTTCTATCCTTGGAGTGGGTAGAGATAGCTGAGTCACTTAGAGGGGGTTATGATAATATAGACTCTCTATTGTATAACAGTGTGGGTGGAACAACATGATATAAAACACTAAATTCCAAAAATACATTCCGAAATTGGTAGAATTATAACCTGAACAGATTACATAACATGAAAAAGAGGGATTCTTGCATTTACTGTACATTTCTGAATAAGTTAAATAAAATGAAGTTAAGGTTGTGAAGTAAGGAACTATTGTTAAGTATAAGAAATAAAAAAATAAAATTATGAAAATTTGCTGGCAAATGATCACACAAATGCCAAAAATATTTATAAATACATTAATTTCTTCAGGAATGAAATAGATCATATTAATTATATTTTTGTAGCTGAATCAATGATTAGTGATCATGAACTGATAGCTAATAAATTTAATTGAATCGACATTTGACTGGTTTTGGCAGTGATATGAGTGGTTGTTCATCAGTCTATGGAAGAAAGAATTAAGTGTAAGACAAAATGTAGTAATATTACTGAAGAGATGTTATTAAAAACCTTAAATGAAATTAAATCTGATTCAATGAGTGAACCAGATTCTATTCCTGGAATTTTGTTGGTTTATATAAAGTTGAGTATATTAACTAGGACATTTAATTCTATGATTTATAATGGATATGCACCAAGTTCTTGGAAGGAATCATTAGTTACTCCAGTTTTTAAATCTACAGATAAGAAGATGGCAAAATTATTGCCCAGTAAGTCTAACACCAATGTTATGCAAATGTTTTGAGAAATGTATTAGTAAAATCATACTCAAAGAAAACATTCTTGCATTGCTTGGCATTTTTCATCATTGTTTTTTGAAAGACTATTCTTCACACAGTAATTTGTCAAGCTTTTAGGATTACATCTCTAGGGCTATGCAAAATAGGAATTAGCACAGGTGCACTCTATTTGAATTTAACAAAAGCTTTTGATTTACTATCATTCCACACTGTTCATTTGGCATTTGAACAATATGAGGGAAATCAATATTTATGTATGTAGATTGATCACTGACTGAGGCAGAACTCAAAGAGTAGTGATTTAAGGAAAATAAAAATCAGATCCAGTACTGGTGAGATCAGGTGTTCCTCGGGGATCTGTGTTTAGGCGTTTGTTGTTTTATACAGTTTTTGCCTCTATTCCACATGATGATTATAATTGGTTGAATAATTACACAAATGATTTCAAAATTGTCTTTTTTTTGGTAATAATGAAGATAATTTCACAGATAATAATAGTTATTTACTATGCTTAGGTAAGTAGACTACTACAAATGGTCTCTCCTTTAGTAAGAAAAAGTATGATGCCATGTATTTTGGCAAATAGAAATTAAGAACTTCTATTATACTATCTACATTTGATTTATTGGATCTTTGTGAATATAAGGATCCCCATATGCTGATTGATTCCTACTTTTGTTTTTAAAATCATGTGAGAGCCATCTGTAATAAGCCCTTCAGACAGATGTGTTTGATTCTCAAAAAAAATCACAAGAGAGGTTATTATCTTAGCAAGTTTATTTAGGGTATATGGCAGATCAATTTTGGAATACAATGTGGTGCTCTGTACTTTTAATAATCCTATTAATTGTATAGAATCCATACACTGTAAATTTACAAAAAATGCCTGATATTAAGGAGTATGCTATACAGATACATGTGTTTCAGTGGGTCTTTATACCCTCCATTATAGATGTATCAGGGTCAACATGTATTTGCCTGTAAGGTGTTTAATTACTCTTTTCTTCAGCCTTTATTTGGTTTGGAAGTATATAATAATCCAAAGAAATATGAACATCACAATTTAAAGTTTGGACTAGAGTTATGTCATAAAAAGAATAATTTATTATTTATCATACAGGATGGCACAATTATGGAATAAATTGCCTGAGTATATCAGAGGTGTGTATAGTCTAGTAAAATTTTAAAAAATCCTTGGATGATTGAGCTGGGATACAGTGACTGTTTCAAAAATTACAATCCTTGGATGATTGAGCTGGGGTACAGTGATTGATCCAACAATTACTGAAACATTGTTCCTTGAAAGCCATAAGGTTTGAACACTTTACCTAACTTATGAACTTATGAATTTATATTCTGTGAGGATCTTAAGGAGCATAGCCTTACCATTCCCATAGTAATTATTAGCCCTTATGTTTTTCAATGTGAATATCCAATGATTGACTGCACAAGTGTATATTGGTTATTTAGGTGTTTCCCTTGTCCATGATTGCCATTGGAGCTAAACAAGGTATGAATTTGTTGCAACCCATCAATTCATCCAATTTACATTTGAATAGGATAAGAGGAGTATTCTGCTTTATGTGGAGAGGGAGCTAGTTCTGTAGAAGTGACATTGAGGTTCCCTTCAGTGAGTGTTTCTGATATTACTGGACATGCAAATGTATAATAGGTCTAATAGAACAGTTTCTGTTCAGGCTCCACACACAAGTTAGAGGTGGCTTCTCAGTAGCTGTATAAAACCAATAAGAAGACTTTGAGATGGTCTGTGTAGTTTTTATGATTTAGAACCTCAATCTTTTTTTTTAGTGAGGAAGCATTGTGGTCATTCCAGCTGTGATGAGTATAGGTATATACTGAAAGGGACATTATACTTAATGATGGACCTAGTAAGTGCTGAGTACAGAGAAACAATTAAGTCCATAGATCTGAATGCCAAACCATTCAATACAAACTGTGAGATGAAAAAGGCTTTCCTTACAATAGTGGATATGTGGTGATCAAAGGATATTTTTTTGTCAACATAGGTTCCCAGATCTACAAGTAGGGGATCAGTTAACAGGGGGTGTGTTGCTAATGAGGTGGTTACAAAGGGAGTCATGCTTGCCAAATAATATGATTATACATATCTTGTCAATTAGTTTCAGTCCATGGTTTTGGCACAACGTTTTTCAGATAGAACCTGTTGTCAGATCATGGTGTCTTCTATGGATTTCATGATGGCAAACTTTTTCATCCATAAAGCCTTTACATTAGCTTTAACCACCAAGAACTAAATGCCAAAGAGAAGTGGCCAAAGACTGAACCCTGGGCACTCCAGTAGTGTTAAATATTTTAGAAGAATAGAGCCACTCAACCTTACTTCCAGTGTTCTATGTTTGTGCCAATGTACTATCCAGTGGATTAACATTTAGCTAAGAAGTCAGTGAAGAACAGTAACTATATCTAAATATTTGGAAATTCAATTAAAACCTCTTTTAAAATATTGTAAAAGTTTAACAAAAGATGATTTTGTGTTCATTATATCTTTGGGCACAAGGAATTGAGAAATATGATTTAATTTTAGTTACTTTGGACATAAAATCTTTATTTACAGTTATGCCAAATGCATATGACATATACACATTTAGAGAATGTTTATGTAACTATCGCATGTCAGTAAGGGAAATTGAAACTAATTGTCTTTTGTTGGATAGTTTGCTGAATAATAATATTTTTTTTATTTAAAGAGTCATATTTCCACCAGGTACTCTCATGGCTAATACCTACCTTAATTTAGCTGTATCTAATTGAAAAGTAACTATATATATATATATATATATATATATATATATATATATATATATGTGTGTGTGTGTGTGTATATATATATATATATATATATATATATATATATATATATATATATGTGTGTGTGTATGTATATATATATATATATATATATATATATATATATATTACACCAGATTACTTCTGACCAAATAAGTAGCTTTTTGTAAATACTTTGATGATATATTTATACTTTGGACCAATGATAAGATGTTTTTGAAACAATTTATAGGAGAATTGCAAGATTCCACATAATTCTTGCCTTTTGAGATGAAATTTTGTAAGACAGACATCAGTTTCTTAGATGTTTGTATATTAGTTCATAATGGGAATTTAGATACCACTATACATAGAAAGGAGGTTCAAACAATAAAATATTTTCATTCACAAAGTAGAAATCCCAGACATACTTATAATAGTATTGTTAAAAGTCAGTTATTGAGGGCAAGTAAATTAAATGGATAATCATTTTCATGTAGAAGTTAGTAATATGATGAGAGATTTTCTAATTCAGGGATATCATAGTAATTTGCTAACAACCAACATGAATTTCATATTGTCAGAGCATAATAACCTTGGTAAACTGTTTTTGTCTTCTACATCTCAAATTGTCAATTCTAATAGGCAACCATCTCATACAAAGTTTGGCTATATTATGAAATTTAATACAAGATATCTCCAATCAAAAATATTATTACAAATATTTGGTTGATATTGAGATCTTGTAAAGATCTTGCTAAAATTATTGAACCTAAAGCAACTTTTATATATAAGAAAAAAACTTGAAGCAAAAGTTATGTTACAAAAATTTGACCTTTGGTCATTTGCAAGTATTAGATAATGGACACGGTGCTAAGCCATGTCATAACTGTCAATTTTGTGATGCTATAAATATAAACCAAAAATTGATACATCCTATTGCTGAAAAGGAGTTTATCTTTAAATTTTTATTCATGCTACTCTGAGAATGTTGTATATTTTGGTAAATGCATAGAATGCACACATTTTATATAGGTAAAATTAATTTTAAATTAAAAGAAATGATATGTTCACATTTTTCAGAAATAATTAGATGTATTGAAAGTAATGCTTTGTATAAACATATTGAACAAATGGGAAAAGAACATACATTCAGCATTGCGTTATTCAATGTTTATATAGGAATAAATGTGGAGGCAATTTAGTTTTGTTGACTAAATTTGCTGAATATAAATGGATTAATGTTTTAGAGATGATTGTAAGTCTGGCTTTAATGTAATAAATGGTGTTAAACCAGTGCTGAAATTCAAACAAATTCAAACAGAATATGCTATTGTTACTGGTTTTAATTATTTCCAGGCAATGCAATGGTTATGAGTGCATCACGTGATTTGCTGGATAAATTTTTATTAGCTTCTATTATCTGCTTAAATGTGGAACTAAGATGTAATGCATTATAAAAGTGTATTTCACTAGATAGCTTTGCGTATTAAACTTCTTATTTTTATATGACTGTCAAAGCATTCGGTTCTTTTGTTCTTTGGACGTGCCTGTGCCTTAGGGCATCCAAAAACTGCCCCATCCCCAAGGGTCACAGGCAAAAAGACAGGGGTAAATTTTCACTTTCACATCCATTGTTCCAAATTGCTTTTGAATAGGCTTAGGGAAGTGCTCTGTTTCTTATGAATGGGGAGTCTGATTAATCTCTGAGAAGCATATGTGTCTCTCCAACATGTTTTGTTTATGTTACAGACAATGTTTAAATACTTATATCAGGTAATTATTGTCCTGTTTATTTTGCAAATGTTTAGCAGATCAGTCAGGGCTGGATTGGTGAATATCTTGTAGGTTAAATACAGATTGCCCCTCAGTAGTCAGTAGGAGACAGAGTACAGGGACAGGGCTTTGAGGCAGTTTGCATAGGACATATAATTTACACCCTGTTTTCTTTTAATGAGGAACCTCTGTAGCCACTCTATCTGTTGCAAATGCCCAGTCAGTTACATGCAGAAGGGTGCATTGTCCTCAATTGGTCTGATAAGGTCTGAGTATAGGGGAACTATGATCTCCTTAGATCTGTATGCCATGCATTTACTTATAAGTTGCACCAAGTAGAAAGATTTTCTCAATACTATGGATATATTGTGATCAAGGTTCAGGTTACTGTGAACCCAAGTTGACAGTACATGTTGAAATTTGCAAGGATGGTTATCTTCCCAAAGGATATAATTATGCATTTTTGCATTGAATTCTAGGCCATGGTTCTGGCACCAGTTATTTCTCTATGTTAGACCCTCCTGAAAAATATCTACATCTTTAAGAGAATTCAGTGATTACACCCAACTTGCAGTCATCAGGAGATTTGGTCAGCCAAAGGCCCTCTACATTTGCCTTGAATTTAGAGAAGTATATTTCAAACAGGAGAGGTTCCCAGTACCGAGCCCTGTGGGACATCACTAGTAACAGTTCTCCCCCACCCTAACTTTGTGCCCTGTGTGTCAGCTAGTTGGCTAACCAACAGGTTGACATAGGGTTTTATGCCTAAATTTGTGAATTTGTCTATAATACCTGAGTGAGCTATTGTGTAAAATTCTTTTTCCAAGTCAGGGTTGGCAGTAGGTATTATTTTGCCCTTGTCTATGTCTCTAGTGACCTTCTTAAAGAAATCCACCAAGTTTAGTAGGAATAAGCTGCCCTTGATGAAACTGGACAGGGATGTGTTTAAAGACTCCCTCTATCTTTGTTTATCAGGTCCATGATAATCCTTTCCATGGCCTTGCATACAAGACTAGTCAACTTATGGGTCTGTAGTTCCCTGCGACTGTTAATGGTCCTCCTTTGTGTAGAGGGATGCCATTGCAGTCCTCCATTCCCTAGGGACAAAGCATGTATGGAAGATGTGGTTGAAAAGAGATTCTAGCGTGTCTAGCTGGTGATGTTTCAATCTATTTAGGAGACATCCTAGGATATTATCATGACCCATTGATGCAGTGTTTTTAGCTCTAAAGAGTACAGTGAGGACCTGTTCTTCAGTGATAGCTGAGGAGAAATGGTTGAGGGTATTTCCTGAGAGGGAACTGGGTGTGATGGGGTAAAACTGGGGATAAATTTATTTGTTACAAAATTTACTATATCCCCTAGCTTGGTATAGGAAGTTCCATTTACTATTAATTTAGCACACTGTTTAGTGTTTCCTTTAAGGTTGCATACATCTCTAAAAAATCTATGCCTTATGGTTAACTTTAGCCTGGGAGACTATTTTTGCCTTGAAGTTGGCTTTGGTGGACTTTTAGTTCCTGAGTTACTTGTTGAAACTGATGGAGTTTTTTTCTTTTGGATGTATCCCTTCTTATCTTCTTATTTTGGGCAGAATTTCCTTTCTTTTGTTGTACAACCTATTTATACTCGGGATCCCCCAAGTAGGCTTGTTTGTGGGGGGTTTGTCCTAAGTTTATTTCAGTTTGGTACTGCTCTTTCTATGCAGTTATTTACATGCTTGTACAGGGTTTCTGTAAACTCTTCCTCATAGGCCATTATGTTCTCTGAGTTTGGTGGGGCTTGGAATTTAGCTCTGCCATCGCTTAACAGGATGTAGTTAGCCTTGGAAAAGTTCCTAAAGGTTTTGGGGTTTACTGTGAGTCAAACCTTCATATTTACTTCAATGGCAGTTGCTTTGTGATCTGATCTAAAGAATGAGGACATTATACATAGGGCTATGAAATGTTCCCTCATACTTGTGAGTACCAGATCCAGGATATTTGAACCCCTAGTAGGTGTGCAGAATAGCTGATCCAGGGTATTTACAATGACAAAATCCAATAATCTTTGAGCCTGTATGTTAATGGCTGTGTATGTATCCCAGTTTATGGAGGGATAGTTGAGATCACACATGAATATGGTGTTGGCCTGAATTATGTGTGGCCCCAGTGCATTCAAGTATGTGGCATGGTTATCCTGGGTCATATATGGGGACATATAGCTAGCAAGGATATGGTATTGGACGTTACCTAAGGTTAGCTGGACATGCAGTCGCTCAAGAATGCCATTTTGTTTGAAGTGCCATTTTGTTTGACCAATCTTCAGATGTGCTTACTTTCTGTGTAGATTGATACACTTCCAATTCTTGTCCCTTCTTGTGCCACAGCTGGTCTAAATGTGTGGAAGCCATTAGAGCCTTGTACTACCAGGATAGTGCCTTCCACACCTTTAAACCTTTTCTCTGTAACTGCACACATGTCAACACTCTCCTGGATGAGGAGTGCTTCCAGGGAGTGGAGCTTCTTGTTGAGGCTCGTAGCACTGACCAGTAACACCTTTAGTTTTTCTTACATAGAATTTGCAATGTTGGAACATTTGTTGGATTAGCATTTTCTAAAGAAGGCACTACAGGAGTGGATACTGTTTGGGACACTATCTTAAAGCCTAGTGGGGACAGGTGAAGACCATCACTGGAAAATCAGCTTGGTCTGTCAATCATGTCCTCCCAAGCTGACAAATATTGGATCCCCTTAGAATGACACCAGTAACCAAGCCAATTGTTAAAGTCAGTTATCTTCTGTTTATATTATGGTATCATCCTTGGAGAAGGTAGAATGTTGCTCAATGCTAGGCTCATACCTATGTGGGACACATAATCTGCAAGGTCTATTATGTCTCTCTTCATATAGTCCAGGGAAGTACCTCACAGATCATTAACACCCACATGGGCTATGACGGAGTCATACTGGAACTTGTCGTTCAATGCTATGAGTACATGTGTGATATAGCAGATCCTTGTCCCTAATAGGCAACTGACTATAACTGTCTCCTTGTTCAGCTTGGTTAGGTGGGCTTTAGTGTGTCTCACAAAAGAGTTACCAAAGACCAATATATTGCAGTGTGTGGCAGTCTTCTTAAAGGCGTAGAGGTTGAGAAATTGTGAGATGTGGCTGAATGTGTTCAAGGGAGTGTTGTCTTTGTAGTGTGTTTGGGAGGCTGCTGAGAACAGTTTGTTGGAGGACTTTGAGGTTTGGGTAGATTGCATTTAAGAGCCTCAACATATGTGAGTTTGTGTCTGATCCATAATAGGTGTAGTGTGTGTGTTAGTGGCAACCTGTTTGGAGATATCAGTTTATGTATGCAAAAGCATTGTCTCCAAAGACATAGTGTAATTACATCTCTCACATACTGTGTAAGTCAGATTGAGAGTAAGGTGGCTGTCAGTAAACATGCAACATTGCTACATTGTCTCAGGATGCTCATTTCCACCAGGCTGGCTACAGAAACAGTAGGAAAGTAAACATGCAACATTGCTACATTGTCTCAGGATGCTCATTTCCACTAGGCTGGCTACAGAAACAGTAGGAAAGTGCACATAAATGGCTGTGGGTCCTCTTTTTTGAGCTCTATGAGGGCTGGCACAATCAGGGTTTGGAGCTGATGGGTTGGGAGCAGAGGTCTAGGACTGACCTAAAACAACACTCTTGGGGTAATACTTCTAAGAGGGCAAACCTGCTACTTACATTCAGCTAGTTACTTGAGAAAACAGCAGAGGAAGCTTTATATGGAAAAATTACAACTGTAGGTACCTGCATCATGTGTGTTTGTGTGTGTGTGTGTATATATATATATATATATATATATATATATATATATATATATATATATATATATATGTGTGTGTGTGTGTGTGTGTGTGTGTGTCTACTTCAGTAGACCGAACTTTCACTTACCTGACTTTCATAACACTGAGACACCAACGTCCCAGAACACCAACTTTCCACTCGAGGTAAGTAACCACTTGGCCACCATGTTGAACTTTGCCCCTTACCCTCGCAGGAGTGCGATCTCAGATTTGGTATATTTAGTTGTGGAGGGTGTGGGGGGTGCATGGGTGGATTTACTTTGCTTCAGTTTTAATTTTATTTCAGGTTGGGAAAGTCGAGTAAATGCAAGTTCGGTCTACTGAAGCAGACCTATATATATATATATATATATATATATATATATATATATATATATATATATATATATATATATATATATGTCTCAGGTCCTGCAGTAATTCACAATTCTTCTACTATCGTGAGGGATACTACAAGACTAAGGTCTCAGACTACTTGAAATGGTATGATATGAAACAGAGGCTAACGAGCTTTAAGTGTCTAATGGGCATGCCTTATTAGTACGAGCTATCAGTATTCAGTAGAAATAGCACTGGGAGGGGCTTGCAAACTCTAATTTACAGTAAGGGCAGGTAGCTGTTCCCACTAATTAGCTAGATCTAATTCCTATTCAATCAATGGATGCAAAGAAAATGTTTCCTAAATGACCCTAGCCAACAACTTTTTAAGATTTCAATAAAAATTTCCAATAAAACAAAATTTAAAATACAACTATAATGTAACAAGACAAAATAAAAATAAATAAATAATGGAACTAATCAAACCTTAAATGTAGTAAATCCAAAAATCAATGCAGTCAAACAGCAGTTTTAAACACAGAGTGGTCAAGTAGCCATGACCCACTCTTCACAAATCCGAACTGGGTTGGTCAAGAGTCTGAAGGTTACCTATATTCCTATTTATAAGTTTCACACTGTTCCTTTCCATAGCCTTGCAGATGAGGCTGGTCAAGCTTAGCCCCACCTTTGTGAAAGAAAATGACTATTACTGCCCTCCATTCATCTGGCACAATTTTTTTTTTAAGGCTGATGTTGAATAGTCTCTGCAGGGGGACTGACAATTCATATTTCAACTTAAGACTTATTGCTAGCTAGCTAGCTAGTAGGCACACTGTTACAATAGTTAGCCACATCGACATAACATTCTAGACATTAAATCATGCCTTTCATTTGTTACAGAGCATATTTATGTTAGGGATTCTACTGTAATGGCTTATTTTTGAAATCTATATTGTGTTTATTAATTTCTAAGGGGAAAAGAAGCATGTATGCAATTGTTTACATGTGCACAGAACTTAGCAATAAAGGATTCCTGCATAAGCAGTGGGATCACTAAGTTGGAAGGGGCTTTTGAATTTAGTCAGGCCTTCATTCAGTTTTAATAACTTAGCCTTTATGCAGTCTCTGAATACTGAGGTATTAAAGGATACTTCTGACTTCAGTCTTAAGGTGAATGTGACTGACTTGTGGTCCTATTTAACTAGAGAGAAGGTTAAAATAGGAGGGGAACAGAACTCTCCTATAATGACAAGTCCAGGAATTTATCTTCCTCAGTTGTGGTGTGGACTAACTGGTTGAGGAAGTTTGTGTTTATAAAGTACAGAAATCTCTGGGCATACATGTTTAAGGATATATAAGTCTCCCAGTTGATGCTGAGATAGTTGAGGTCTCCTAGTTTAATGGTATTTGACTTAATACATAGGAACTCTGTTCTGTTTAGGAATGAGGTATTGGCCACAGGGGATATCGACAGGGTCCTGTAGTTAGCTAAAATGTAGTAAAAGGATTTTGTTTATAGTAAGTTGGACATGGAGGAGTTCCAAGTTGTTGTGTAATGAGTCTGAAAGTGAGGATTTTTTTAAGAATATAGCGACACCTCATCTTCCTGTAGTGGTAGTGCTAGTTTCTAATGTGCTGGCCTATATGAGTGATGGGCACTGAAGCTCTCCACTGGCGGAGTTCACTGATCTTGAACTGCAACTTAGTGTGATTCATATACCTGTTTTCCAGGACAAGCAGTGCTTGTAGGGTTGGAGTTATTCTTAATGATCCTAGCACTGAACAGCAATACCTTAATGTTGTCCCAATACTATTTAGTTATGTTAGAAGTTTTAGAAGACAGACTTTGCCAAAAAAGGCAGAATTGGGATGGGCAAGGTTTTAGTCAATTTATGCAAGTCTTGAGGGGAGAAGTGCAGGCTATAACTGTCTACCATCTAATTTCAGGCTCATATACCCCTTTAGAATAACACCAGAATCAAATCCAATTTTTGAAGTCAATTTTCTTTTGTTCATATTCTGGCATCTTTTTGGTGAGGGTAGAATACTCTTCAAGGTTAGGTTCAAACCTGCCTCAGATTCATATTCTGACAGGTCTGTTATGTCTCTCTTCATATAGTCCAAAGAGATACAGCTCAAGTAATTTATGCTGATATGTGCAATGACTTTGTCGTATGTGTACTTGTTGTGCAGAGACTTGATTGCTTTTGTGAAGTGAAGAATTCTGGCCCCTGACAAGCAAGTGACCATGACCCTGTCTTTGCATGGCTTTGTGAGTGGTGCACCAGTATGTCTCACTATGCAGTCACCTGTGACAGGAATATTGATATGTTTGGTCATTTGCCTTATGGGCTTTCAGACTGAGTCTGTGACACACAGACATATGTTTCATGGAGAGTGCATGTGCTGAGTGTTGGAGAGGTTGTTGAGGGTACTTGTTTCTTGAGTTATGGTTAGTAGGTTACTTTTAAGAACCTCAGCATATGTAGGTCTGTGTGTTCGGTCAGAGGTATTTGAGATAGGTTTAGTGTGGTGATGTGTATTGGTGACAACCTTGTTATTTGTAGTGGATTTTTCTGAGAACTTTACTACCAATAATAAATGACTGCATCTGGCACATACTATGGTAGATTTTGGTGAATGTCAGTGGAGATGATGCAGTTGTTGTGCTGTCACATGATGTCTGTGTCAAACAATCTGGCTACAGGGTCAGTATGTAGTACAGACCCATGGTTCAAGCTGTTTAGTGCTGTGGGCTGGGGATAGTGACAAAGAGATAAGGACCTGCTTCATTGAAGTGCTGCATGCCTAAGACAAACAGTATCAGTTTACATACACAGAGAAATGAGTTAGTTTGTACAAATACAGACTATTAAATACATTCACAGTTTATGTAGTAGGTTACATAGATGCAGTTATGGTTCTAAGTGCCTGCATCTTTACAGTCAATAGTTAAATGGCTGAGCAAGGAACAGCACCTTGCAACACAGACAATTATGATAACAGAGAAATACAAAAAAATTAAAGCGAGCCCTCTGATCAATAGCAGAACATCACAATTCAAAGATCTACAAGCTGGCAGATGCCTAGAAATGAAGTGAGTTTGTAGGCAGGGTCTATGTACTAGAAAACTAAGATGAGCAGGTTTTAAAAGGAAGTCAGAAAAAAGGATAAACCTAAGTAATGCACTGTGTATTAAGCAGGCAGGAAGGTAAGACAGGTACAAAGGATTTGTGATTATATCTCAGATCGTAACTTTTTGTTACTGTATCTAAGAAATGGATTCATGAAATTCATGTCTCAAACTTTTCACTCAAGTTGAATTTCTTTTTTTTACTCCGTGTTTTTTATTAATCTTTCAAATAATTCCATTGTATAATAATCTTAATACATTTTCTGATAAGTAAAACAGTATGATTAACTATATACAATATTTACAGTTGGCCTGAAATTAAATTATTATATTGATCAGTCTAGTCAGAGTAACATCATATTAATGAGAGATCATTTGTTCCTTTTTCTTTTGAAGTCATTTTTGAAACACATTAACAGATTAGTTCTGATCTGTGACACATTCAGAATTGTACATAGTTACTTCACACACATGGTCTTGAAGAGCACTGATGAACCTAAACCCTAGCCCAATTTCCTAACTGCCCCACAACAGTGTCTGGTTAAACAGCATGCAAATGGAGACTGAGGGATTTAAACACTGGACTACAAAAAACAGTACAGTACTAATTCATAGCTTAATCCTCTGTGCTGACGGTCAAAAAAGGAAAGTTGATTCTCAAACTGGGAATGTGTGGCACTGATTTCACTTATAAAGTCCTCTACATTATATAAAGTTTTGTAGACCATTGCTTTATTGAACTTTGTTTTTATTTATTTATTTATTTTGCTGGAATGATTTGTTTATAATTTCTTTAAGCATCGTTACCAAGGATTTTTGATTTATTCACTTCTATAATTTGCAGTGTCAATAAGTTATACTCCCCTCCCTTATTTATATAACTAAAAAAATCTGATTTTTGAAAATTTTAATTATACTTAACATGAAGTAAGAATGGCAGCCATTTCTTAGATTATTATAAAAAGGTGACATTTGATGGTCCATAATGAAACTGATTTGAAGGCAGATTCAGTAAACCCTACACAGGCTGCTAAGACTGTGTGCATGCTGTGCTACAACGAACACACAGCAGTGCACTGGTTTGTATTCACTAAGCAGCTCTACACAGTGTGTAGATCCTCGCAACCACAGTAAACACCGTGGTATGCTAATTATAGCATAAGCAGCTGTACTGTATGCTAATCAACCAATCCAAGATTGAGGAGCTATTCAATGAGCTATAAAGCAATCATGTAGACTCAGTGCTGGTTTTCCCTGCAAATTCCAAAACCTATTGGAAAACAGCCACGGAAGGGGACTCTACACAGAAACAATGTTAGGGGATGCTGTTGCTTTAATTCATGTGTATGTGCAACAGGCTGTAGTCTGTGCTGCTGCTTGTGCTAATAGCCCACAGCCAAGAAGGAGAAGAGTTTTCAGATCCAGTTTAACTTACCACAGTCTGCATGAGGTGGAAATTGTAGAGCACTACAGGATAGATAGAGGCACACTACAGGAACTCTGCAACCTCTGTTGTCTTCAATTCACACCCAGAGTGAACTGAGGTGTACCAATACCAGTGGAGACGAAGGTATGCGTAGCACTTAGACTTTTAGCTACAAAAACATTTCAGAGACCAAAAGGGGACATGCTAGGGGTGTCACAGGCATCTTCATACAGGATCTTCCATCAATTTCTGAATGCTATGCTCCAATATGCCAGTGACCACATATATTTTCCCCGTACTCCTGAGGACAGGGCCATAAATATGCAGGAGTTCTACTCTGTAGCACACTACCCTAAAGAACTGGGTGCCATAGATTGCGCACATACAGAAATCATGGCACCACCCAGGGAACAGGGAAGGGTTGACATAAATGGAAAGGGCTTCTACTCTATTAACTGCCAAGTCATGTGTAATGCTAAGGGAATCATCTTGAATATCTGTTTTGGCAACACAGACAGTTACCATGACTCACATATCTGCCACACCTCCCAAATGTATCAGATATTCACTAGGGGGGAAATCCCACATGGTCATTTACTGGGGGTTGCAGGTTATACACTGGAAACATGGTTGATTATGCCCATCAGAAATGCACACACACCCACTTAAAAATGCCATAATGAGGCACAAGCTCAAACCAGATATATCATAGGGCATGTGTTTGGGCTGCTGAAGTCGCAGATGTAACATTTGCGGGAGCCCTGCAGTACAATCCATGTACAAGTATTGAAATCTTCACCATTTGTGCCATGCTTCACAACATCCTGAGAAAACAGCTTCAGCATGATCAGCAAGGAGAAGGGGCACGCATCCCACTACCAATGACAAGGTCACCACAGACACATGCAGGTGAGGATTCAGCTGTGCATGTAAGCAGATGTAGGCATTGGCTAATAGGCAATGCACACCACACTCACTCACCACCTAAGGGGCTAAAACCTTCATCCTACTCACATACATATAGTAACAGTAATCTCAGGCAATGCTCACAACCTTTATCTACCCATGTAATGGCTGTGTACTCCTAGCATCAAATAGACTCAGCCCTGAACTAAAACTGTAGCAAAAGCTAGACTTACAAGGTAAGTGTTGTACCTGCAGTATTAAAACAAAATTGTGTAATAATACAAATAAATGCCATATCCTTGTTAGTTGTTAAAGTAAGTTAAAGGTGTGTGATTTGTTCAGCAATGACTTCAACATGTGACAGCAGACATGTGAATACATGTGTCCTCTATCAAGTAATAGGACTCATGCATAAAAGATATACATATTCATACCTCTCAAAAGTACTCATGGTCACCGAATGTTCTCAGTCTGGCCTCATACTTATGTACTGGCAAATCATTAAAGAGAGAAGTTAGAAATTAATGAGATACATTTCAGTTTCAGACTTCAAAACCCTCAGAAGATTCTTAAAAATACTGATGCAAAAATTGTTTTGATTCTATCAACTGTCTAACTTTGTAAGACCAAAATATGTAAAAAGTACAATTAGCAAAACATCACAAACACAAATATACTAAGCACTAAGTCAGCTATGCACCCTGAGCATCAGACACAAAGTTTATGTATCCCTGAATACAAAAGATAGAAAACAAGGCTATAGCACATATATGATCACTTCCATAGGGTGTTGTGTGGGGTGGGCAGGAAGCCTAGGCGGTCACAAAAGGTAAGTGAGTGCATGTGAGTAATTAAGAGAAACAGACAGACATTTGGATAAAGTAACAAATGGCCACTGTGACAGAATGAGCTTTAGGCCTCATGGATGAATCATGTAACTTTTGTGTGTGTGTGTGTGTGTGTGTGTGTGTGTGTGTGTGTGTGTGTGTGTGTGTGTGTGGTGTGTGTGAGTGTGTGTCTGTATGGGCCCTCCAGGTGAAACTGGTGTGTGAGTGTCTGCAAGAATACAGACAAGATCTGTGCTAGCTGTACATCTTGCTATGTCAGACATGTGTGTGCCATGCATAGTAGAGGTGGCAGCTCATCATTATCATACCCAACCATGAGAACTGGCTCTGCCAGGAGTTGCACTGGCACATCTATGCCCACAGTCAGATGCACGGCTGCTACCTAAATGTGACTTATGGCTGTTTGATGAGCTTTCCTCAAAAGGACAATGAGGACCATGACCCCATGGCTTTCCTCATCTGGATGTGCACATCTCAACCACTGATGGAGCAGTGGAAGTAGTGCCACTATGAGAGCATGATCAGGCATGGCCATGTCGGTTAACAGATGGTGTGGCTGATCTACATCCATGTGGATGCCACTCCCCTCCCAGTAGATGTTCCATCACAGATGCTGCCCATTCCATCTCATTCATCTGATCCATTGAATCGATAACACAGTGGAGGCTGTCATGCATGCCAGCCTGTGCCACATCTACAACTCTTAGCATTTCTTTGAAGGGCCTATTGAAACATTACTGTGGCTCCATGATGGTCCTACACATATGTCAAGTGGCACAGAAAGATGTTTTGCCCCACAACACTTCCACAAACAAGTCAGCAGGCATGACATGAATTTGGCACCTCAATCAGTCAGCATCTCCCTTGGAAAAACCTATCTGCTGAAAATTTCTAGCAAAGCATTTGCTACCTTCTTTGCCTCAATAGATGACCGGGCTACTGCCTCAGGGTATCTGGTAGCATAATCCACTACCCACAATATATATTTCTTCTCTGTAGAACTTGGAGTACTCGAGGGTCCCACAATATTCATGGCCACTGTTTGAAACAGCTGTTTGATAACAGGCAAAGGCATTAATGGAGCCTTAACCTTGTCTGCACCTTGCCAACTTTTTGTCACTGTTCACAAGTCCTACAATATCCTACCACATCCTTTGCAATTCCAGGCCAATAAAAATTCTGCATAATATGTCGCCTAGCACATTTTATACCCATATAACCTATGACATGTTCTATGGATAACAATGGCATATGGTAAGGTCTAGGCACTACCAGATGCTGTATTACCTCACCTTCTAGCCCATCTTCAGGAGTCCACTCTCTCTACAGCAAACCTTTGTGGCAATATACAGACTCCCCTCTTCTTGAGCCTCAGGTGCTTCCTTAGCCATCTCCCTCAAGCATTGTAATGTATGGTCCATAGGTTGAGCCTATCTCAACTCAACCTTTGTGATTCTCCCAAGCTCCCCTTCCACAGGCCTAGTAACTTCTGATAGCTGTGCTTTACTATCATTCTGGGTACTATCACTTACCTCCAACCTTGCAGTCACCGTTTCCAAGGAAACTTCAGTACCTACCAGTAGCTGTGGCTCACCTTCAGATGTACTGCTACAGGATAGCTCCTTCTCTGAAGTGGCCACCATACCAGTCCCAGCTTCAGGTATGAGATTAGTCTGGATCTCCCCCAGGCTACTGGACTTACATGCCTTTCTCCAAGCTTGAATGTATGTCACTGTATGTACACAAGGTACTGCATCATCAAAGTCATTCCCTATCAGGACATCTACAGGAATATCCTCAAACACACCTACCTGCTTGCTTCCTTTTCCACCCTCCCTGTCAAGATGAAAACTAGCCAAAGGAATTTGGATTGGGGTCCCTCCCAAACCTCTGATTGGAGTGGACTGTCCAAGTAAGTACTGCTCTTCTCTAACCACTGCAGGCCTCACAATGGTTATATCAGAAGCTGTGTCTCTCTTAGCAGTAACCTGTTTGCCATCTAAGATAGGATATAAATTTTGGTGACAGACTGGTACTCCTGTTGTTTCCAAACAACTTACCACTGGCAGTTTGTCATCCCCACTTGCTGTCTCCCTCACCTTTTGCTGCTCAACTTGCCTCAGTGGACATCTGACTGCTATGTTGCCCCTCTGATTACATTTGAAACATCTAATGCCTAACTCTGTACTTGGACTAGTAGTTTCCCTTGTTACTGTTTACTCTGTTGGAGTGGTTTAGACTGCCCCCATGAGCTCCTTTATGTTCATGAGCAGCACTGGTTATCCCTTTCTTATGCACTGGTGTTCTGCTTGCTAAGTAGAGATCCCCTTTTCTCCCCAACTCTTCCGCAGATTTACAATATCTGTCTGCTAACCAGAGTCTCATGTTATCAGGCATGTTCCCCTTACCAAAAGATCTGCCTGTCCCTCAAAAGTGGTGACTTGACAACCATTCACCCATCTGTGAAAATAAGTACTTCAATCAGCAATATGATCATGTACACTTTCATCTGCCTTGAGTCTGTGTTCATGAAACTTTTTTCTATAAGCTTCAAGTGTTAGTTTAAAACAATCTAGAACACAGTCCTTAACTTTAACATAATTCAAACAATCGACATCAGACAATTCTGACATGGCCTGAACAGCTTTACCATGGAGTAAGGGAGTCAGGAGCTGAACTCAGAGTTCACGGTCAACATCATACTGTCTACATACCCTCCCAAATATGTGGATAAAACTATCAAAGTCATCCCCATCCCTGTATTGAGGAACAGGTTTACTGACCTTTACAGCTTCTGGCGTCAGGTTATTCCCTTCTCCATTACCTCCATGACCCTCTCAAAGACTTCATGTCGGTGCTGTCTCTTGTTTTCCTTGGCTTCGGTCATTTGGACTCCAGATGCAGTCTCTCTGCTGATTCCAGTTCAAGATGTTTGGCCTCCAGTTCATATTGAAGCTGCTTCTCCTCAGCCTCCAATTGTTTGACTGCCAGGTGCAGACTCTCTAACTTCAGATGGATTTTCAGGTTCTCTAGGGAAAAGGTGGGCTGTCCTGTCTTGGCGGGCTGCACATCCCCAATACCAAACTGAATACCCTCCAAATGGCTGGTCTGAGCTGATGGTGCAACTAAGGCTGAAATCATTGCTTCCTCAGTGAGGCTGGCATGCCCCAGTCCTCTGGCTTCACACTCCTTAGCCAACTGGTTCTTTGTCAGCTTACTAAGGTTTTCTGCTGACATCTTTGCCTGCTGTACCTGACTAAAAATAAATAAAGTAGTGGTGAACTTAGATTCTGTATGTTTACTTTGTGGCTGTTGAGAGTGTACACCCTAATGATAACTACCCACAGGCTACTGAAGTACAATTAAAAATCCTACCACTGCCACCAGTTAGTGTGATGTCTGGTTAATATCCCACTGGACTGCCAACAATTATTGTTACATCCAGATAATATCCCACTGAACTGCCACCAAATAATGTGACATCCCTTAATGTCCTGGGTCAGTAACTATGGAGCTTCAATACTCACTACTGACTCCAATGTGAGGCTGTCACTTAAACAGGAGTAATAATTCACAAGTTTTCCCTAAGAGAACAACAGGAACATGCTCTATAGCCTGGGACTGGACTGTGTACTTCATTCCACCCTTAATGTAACTCCTTATTACACACCAGAGTAATGTGTCCCAGTTTAAGACCTCTGATGCACTCACACTTAAATAAATTAAGTCTCACATATCCAAACACTTCTGGGAAAGTCTGACAGATTTCAAGCTGTGTCCCTTCCCCAAAGTAATACAGTAATGCTGCCACCAATCAGAGTGTCTTCATGCCCTTCTAAAGGGGTGTCCAATTATGAAAATTAAATATTAAAACAAATAGTAGCAAATGATCTAAGCAGCCAGGCTTTCGGAGTGGCCCAAGAAGTTATCAAGGCAAGTATAAGCTGTCTCATATCACTAAAGAAAAACACTGATTGTCTAGCCACAATGTTAATAAACATATTTAATATCGAGAAAAAATGATTAAAAATATAAAACAGTAATTCCCAATACACAAACAGAACTCAATCACCAGGAAAATGAAATCAATACTGTAGGATAGAAATCCGACATTCAGAAAAACTCTAACTGATCTAGCTTATTAGTTATAATTTCTTAAATAACTAAAGAACACTGTCCCTGAGCTAAACTAAATTACTACAACATAACAAAGGCAGGTTTACAGTTCTTGGTGAGTCCTTTTTGGATATCCACTGCACAGTTCATCTGTGATCAACTGACAACTGTAACTGACAACTGTATTCAGCAGGACCTTTTATAGACTAGCCTGTCAACTGTTCCAGTTCTATTTTTCATTTCATATTTTTAAATTCAACCAACAGCTGTTTTCTAAAAAATCCTTCCTATCTTTCAGCTTCTGAGAGAACACATAGCAACTGTCAGCTTTCCGATGACATCATCTGCTGATTAGCTGCATCTGAGACAGTTTATCTTTAGAATCTCTCTTCACAAACTTGTGCAGTTAGAAATGTAAAAGGACACTGTTCAAGTCTTTAAAACATTCTGTTCAAATAGATCATAAATCAACATATATGAACTTATTGATAATATCATAGCTAGTCTTGCTGGCATAATACACAGGTAAATTTGAAATTATATACAAAACTTCAGCCAGACATGCTAGCACAAATACCAGTGTCTAATTTATGCATGTCTCAGATTATTGGTCAGATAAGAGAAGACTGAGCAACAAACACAGAGAGATAAGACAGAGCTGCAGTTCTGCAATCAATAGTCATAAATGGTTGTGTGATTACTCAGTGCACTACATCTGAAGTTAATATACATACAAACTCAGAAGTGTATAACTGTCTTATTTTTTAATTTTGTGGATGATGTTTCAGTTGTTTGTATGCACAATGATTTTCATTCTCTGCTGCAAAGCTGTTTCTGTGGCAAAGAGGGATAAGATACCTTTATTGTGGTTTGAAGGTTCATTGGAGTGAGAGTTCAAATCCAGACCTGTGTAAATATATTTCATATGTACCAACATAAATTTTTGTAGTATTGTTTATTTAATGGATTTCTTTTCTTCCTTTCTCCTAATTTTCCTATTATATTTTAATGCTAGTATTTGTGAGGTGCACGGCTTAGTGCAAACAAGGGAAATGGAGAAACAATAAATATCATGTTTAGTTTTGCTTATGTCATTTGTGACACTTAGCAGTGCACAAACCTGGACTGGTGGCCCACAGAGGAAGCAGATAGGGAAGAAAGAATACATTGTTGCAGTTTTTGCTTTCCACAATCCAACTCCGCTAAGCAACATTATGTGGCAGTTAACACAAAGAAGTTAATAATGAATAGGGAATTATCCAACCATTATTTAACTATTCCTGTGGCAACAGGTGTAAATGTGGCGCTGTAATACAGATGGTCTTGTGTTCTAATACAGGAAGTGCAACATATTTTTACTGTTGTGGCAGCTCAGTCTATGGTAATGAACAGGAAAATATACAAGTATTATTTCGATATCCCTGTGGCAACAGGTGTAGGTGTAGGGATGCCATACACATGGTCCGGGTTCTAATACAGGAAACTCCAAACATTTTTAATGTTGTCCAATTTCACATTATATTAAATATCACTTATAACACTTTATACATAATTGTACATGGTGAAGCTCATATGAATTATGTGTATGGAAGATTAAACACCCTTACTGTGTTTTGAAGGTTCAGATGTATGACTGAGAGTATACTGCCTACTATGTTTCTGTAAGCATAATTCTGCTATCAGGATTTGGATATCGTTCACACTTAAATAAGACACATACACAAATGAATGCATATACAAGGACCTTTTCTGGTCACACACATACATGGTTAACATCTCAATCTATCATCTGTATTTATGAATGATTCATGACTATGTCTGAGAAGCACTTCGTCTGTGGTTCTTCTGTGGCAAAGATGAGAAATCACCACTTTGGAAGAAAATGTTTTATCCCTTATGTATAGGTTTGAATCCCACACTTTAAAATCAATTGTAGCAGTGTATAAAGTCAAACAAATATGTGTCAGGTCATGAAATGTATGCCCCCAGTGCATGTCTGCAAAGTTAAATCACCTAACAGTTACAACAGCACATACCCTTCAAACTAATGTCAAGTATCAGATTAACCTTCCAAATTCCAAAACTGCTTTCCTTTCTCTTTGGCACTGTCACTCTCTGCTTAATGTCATACAAATGCTGTTGGCATCTTTGCTCGGGTTTACACACTCCCAGTAAATGTGTTAACAGGCATTGGCTATAGATCATTATTTGCTTTTGCACTGCATTGGGATTAGACATATCTGGTGTTAGAGGAGAAGGTGTACAATTTAGCACAGAGTTCTGAAATTCTGAATTCTGGAATAGATGCAAATAGACTGGCCCACGCTAAGGATCTAGCAAGACTGAGATAGGCAAGAGGTATTTATGCAGTACAAGAGGAGTATTATTGTAGCTTTAAATTTTAAAGAAAAATGTTCTTTTCTATACAGTATTAGCAAAGTAAGCATGCATATCCTAGCTGAAAAAGCAAGTTTGCATGCATCAGTTTGTAGCATAAGCCAACTTTAGGAGACAAGTGTAAAAGGTTGTGGGTTCAAATGCCACAAGTAACAAGTATAAAATACTGCAATCCTTTAATAATACCACAGAAATTAAATTCTACACAAGTGGCATAAATGCTCTGCTGTTAACTTTAATTGGTATAATTGGGCCAAGCATATATACAATATCTGCACATTGCAAGGGTTACTTTGAGCAATCTGTAATTATAGTTTGTAGTTGTTAGGAAGTATACTTACATGTAAATCTTCAGATAAAATAGTTGTATTATTGTCATTGACAATGGCATGTCAAATATAATGGTACTAATTTTATTTCTTTGTTTTCTTGCACTCTAACCCTTAGCTCTTTTTTTATTATTTTCTATTACATCATCAAAATTTCTCCATGTCATCCATCTGTAACAAATGACTAAATGCTTCACAGCACAGGGAGGTAGGCCAGCCCCAGTGGCTCAGTCTGCCCCCGCTCAACTGGTTCCAGCACTGGCATCCAGTACATCTGGGACCCAAACTGGCAGTACTGCCCCAGCTACCCCTGCACTACGTATGCCCTCAGGTAGCACTACCCCAGCAGCTGGCGCTGTGTACCCTCCAGGAGCACTGGCAGAGGTGGGGATTTCATCACTCACCAGGAGATGCCAGGAGTGGTGTTTAGGTTCATGCACAGCACCACTGGTGTACACCTATGCTGGATGCAGAGGCTGCTGTCCCTTGTGGTCCAGAGCAGGAGGTGATATTAACCACTCCACCAACCAGCAGAGTAAAGGGACAGTGATGACAGTCCTGTGGGTGAGGAGTAGATTTTAACTCTCCCCATGTTTGATGGACATGGGCCT
>NC_056744.1:1272546103-1272591103 GCF_019279795.1 Protopterus annectens
AGTGTTCTGATGAGGGTCGAGTACAGTGCTGTTATAGCATCCTCAGATCTGGATAGGATGGCCTGACTTATGAGGGCCATGATATCGCCTTTCTATACCACTGTGGAAAGTTGGTGTAAGAAATTCAGATTGCTATCTACCTGTGCTTCCAGGTCTTGCACCACTGGGTTTGAGCATGGGGGTGGTTGTTGTCAATGCTGTACTTAACAGGAAATTCCACTTTGAAGAAGGCAAAAATAATACACATTTTTTGATTTTTTGTAAACCGTGTGGCTTTGGCATCAATAATTTTTCTGTGTTAGCCCCTCCTGTAATATAGTAACAATAATGGTGGACTCAGTGATTGCACCCAATATGCAATAATCAGCAACATTGATAAGCCAAAGGTGGTATGCTTTAGCCTGGACTGCCAAGAAATAGATTCCAAACAGTAAAGGGCCCAGCACAGATTCTTGTGATATGCCACTGATGACAGCTCTACTGGTACAGGTTGATTCATCAACTTTCACAGTATGTGTTCTGTCAGTGAGCCAACTGGCTAACCATCTAGTGGCATAAAGGTTTATTCCCAACTGGGAGAGTTTCTCAGTGACATACGAGTGCGGAATTCTGTCAAAACCCTAGGCCAGATTAAAATAGGCAGCATGCACTCTCTTACCTTCATCCAGGCCTATCACACAGAATCAATGGGCTGTCACAACATCACAGACCACCTATAGCATGACTCAGAACATACACTTACCTGACTTGGTTGGATCCACACTTCAATACACCCTTCAGGCAGAATATTTTCACGAAGAAGGATGTACATCAACATGCATCCATCTGAGTGGGGGGAACAGCACCTGATACATGCATGTATAGCCATATCTTGAATCTCCTCATCTTTGAGGTAGACCAACATGTAATCAAGGATTTTTTTCTAAATGGACACTGGTAATATCCACTGTGTGCAAAAAGGTATGTGTGAGTTGTAAATGCTGCATCCACATCTGTTACACCTGTTAGATGTCTTCACAAAAGTCATCAAGGGCATGCATGAAGACAACACAATCATCCTGTGTAACTTGACCAGGCCAAGGCATTTGACACAAATCCACACTGAGGTATTAACTCAACACTGTCAAAAGTGGTCATAAGCACCTATATTACCAAGTGGGTAGACCACGGAATCACATACATGGCATCTAAATATGTTGAAATGTGTGAAGTGACCTATATCCCAAGTCCAATGGTCAGGTCCATACATCAGGGCAGTGTGCTAGGCCCTTTTCTGTCCATTATTTAAGTCGCAGACATCAAAAATGACATACACATCCTGTGTCCAAACAGCTGTCTGGAGGACTGTAGATTGTGGGCAATCACTGACTCCAAATATGATATTAATATAATACAGACAGTATCAACAAATGCCAAATATTGCTGCCACAGCCATGGCAACAATTGAGATGAAACAAAAACATGGGGGGATATGTTACATTATGAAAATAAATGGGCAACCCAATGATAATGTAGACATCACACCCCTATGAGCAGACCAAGTGGTATGTGACCTGTGTACTAGGGTAGATGGCATGGGGAACATCCACCAACATGTGGCCAGATTGGCGATTACTCTCTTGTATGCAACACAACTCCTATGTGCAGGACATCCACATCAAAGGCCATAATACCTCCATAGTTCACAGATTTCATCACACCAATAACTGAGTACAATGCACCCTTCTTCATGTACCTCCCTACACATCTTCTAGTGATGTGTAACTGAAGTGTTTGTCACAGTACACTGTCACACAGCTTATTGGCCATACCTAAGTATTCTTTTTGTTGCATAAACATTACCCCCCATCAAGGTGTTATACCAGATGCATGTGTGATACCTGTTCTGGTGATGCACACAGTATATTCATAGCTGTTTGACAACATTGATGGCATGGGTTACAGTCGTGATAGTCTGGATTGTGCCATATATATGCCATGCACACCAGTCAACTAGCCTGGATTGATCATAATGTCACATACAGATATAGCAGTGTCCCTCCTAATACATCCAGCAGATGTTACATTGTCAGGATGGTGTGCTTGATTACTCTCATAGATTGCTGACATGTTATAATAGTTGTACAAATGTGTTCATGCAAAACCATTTATGACCACTCAGAATCACATATGTCAGAGACATGAGATTTACCTGTGGTATTATTCTGATATTGTCCATGATTGTGCCTGCTTCTCTGTTGTCCATGAGCCTGCAACTGTTTCCCACTTGTTGGAGACCTCTGCTGACATTACATATTTAGGCAAATCAGTTTGTACAGCTTCAGAATATGCACCCAGCCCCAATTGTATATAACATCCCTGATAGATGTCCTCTCCATTGTTTATGTTAGGATGCTTATATCACAAAGACATATTCTCTATTGTTATGTCACCTTGTCTAACAGTCACATAATATACATTTGCACTGTGCAGTCCATACTGCACCACATCGATGTGTGATTAGTGCTCCTGCTACAACTGTCTTCCATTTACATGCCATCATCTGCTGTACATTATGATGTTTCACCTGTCCTCTTTCCTTGTATTCATTCCTACAATTCATCTGTGTGTTGCTATTAAATACATACACTTCCCCTCACTGTTTATTTTACATAGCAGTTCATGTAACATCACAGATCATTTACACAACTTTTATTCAGACTGTCTGAAATTATATTCTACAATACTCTGCACTACAATACTCTGCACTGTATGCACTGTCCTGTAATGTGTTTGGACCATATACATTGGTATATTACTAACCCTGGTAATCATTGTGTCTTTCCACGGAATCACGCAGACCTAGTTTGCCCATAGGGAAACAGAGCTATATGTCTGCTGCTATCCATGTTGCTTTACATGGCTTCCTGGCCAGCAACACTATTTCCAGCCATGAAACTGTGCTTATTTACATTTAAATATGGTGCACGGCATGAATATTTAATGAGCACTGCTGCTCACCACACAAACATGTAAACTCCATGTAGGCTTCACCCAAAGCCGACACTGAGTTTATTGAATCCCAGGGAAGTGTTGATATCAACGTTATTTAAAAGTTACTATATTTTGTAAACTGACTTTTACTGTCTTTGTGTGCTTTTATTTTAATGCATAATGATGTATTTTTAGTTAACTCGTGCTGACAAATTGCAATTTAACATCAGTATTGGTGGACAAGTTATTGTTCACCATTATAATTCACAAATTACAATGACAATTTTATACAAAAGTGCTGAACAAATTTCAGTGGTATAATTAAACAGAACTGTATATCTGCTTTCAAATAAAAAATACAAAGTTTATAGTGAATTATATAAAGCAATGTCTTTCTGAAATAACGTCATTACAGGAAAATGTTGCAAAAGTGAGCCATAGGTAACTGAAAATAAAGTAAAGAAACAAACAAGCAATAATATGAAACTGACTCATGTTAAGTCATTCTCTGTCTTCTTATACCCATAAGAGTGGTGCACAAATATCATCTACTTTAGATATAGCTGATAGCGCTGTTACAAAAAAAAATGTAAAAGTCAACAGGCTCAAGTATGCTCACTATAAGGAACCTATGCATGAAACAAAATGCCATAAAATGAGAACATCTAAAAAATTAATCTCTTAAAAAAATATTTATATATATATTGTATCCCAGATGCTCAAAAGGAAAACTTGTCCTCATCTCCAATGACATGGCAAAGTATTCCAAAGAGTAGTCATCTCACAAAAAGAATGATAGGAAACATGTATTTAAGGCAATACAACTACTTTTAAAAGTGACACATGAGATAGCATCAATTACTACATAAAACAATGTTCAGGGTGTGATACAAGAACAAAAGAGTTCAGTCCTGTGCCATGAGAAGCTATGCTAAATCACCCATGATTTGTAATATGGAACATACATACATACATACATAAATCATCATATATTTCAGAGAGGAATATATTTTCACAGTGTTATCCACACCATTCATTATTCTGTATATAGTATGCATGAAGCATGCTGGTTACAATCTGAAACTGCCAAGAAAATGTATTGCTATCCATTTCTCTGACATTAGAAACTTGCATAACAATTTTTGTAACATTAGGAGCCTGCAGCTACAAAACTGGGACAAAGACAAGCATGGTATACATCTCTCTGAGGTCAAAGATGTGCATAGTAAGAAAGAGGACAAACTGAAGTTTTAACAGCTTTTAAAGCTGTTAGTGCAACAGATATATGCTTAGCTTCTAGCTGCTGCCTTTGTGGTAACTCAGAGCATGTTACAGTTTTCAAAGCTGTAAAATACTTTTCACTCCTAACACTTTTTTTCTTTAACAAGTAGTACATGGAATCAGATGATACTCCACATAGTACAAAGAACTATGATCAAGTATCTCTGATCATAAATAAGAAGTTATGCTTTCTCAGAATGCATGTGAAGATTCACCTGTTGTGCCTTTCTTCACTTCACTCCACTCCACTTAACTCCATTCTCGAGGTGAATGTCATGACATCCATATCTCAAACACAATGATTTAATTATTTTCAGATACCTAATGAAAGTCCTGCATTTGAAACATGTTTTGGAGCTGTTGGGCTGTATTCTTGCACTACAACACACACTGCAACCACCACAAAGCAGAATCAGAAATCTATAGCAACTTTAAAAGCTGTAACACATGCTGTCCTGCCGAACAGAAATAAAGGTGTGGTAGAATATAGTGTTTAACATCTTTTAAAGTTTTTGGTCCATCAGAGGTACTACTTCTTTTGTTATCACTTTATCACGTTATTGTTGTTGGAATATGATATGTTCAATCTTCTTTGTGTGTTGGTATGAGTCAGCTGTGTATCTACTTGTGCTGATGCTGCTGCATTAGTGATAAATAAAGTGATAACAAACAATTGGGCCATTTTGACTAGTAATGAAGAGATATGTACTATTGTTGGCTTCAATCCCAGATATAGCTATAGTAATAGTAAATCCCTAAAAAGGCTACTATGAAGAAAGCAATATGGGCAGGGTGACATCTAGCAGACATGGAACTTTTCCCTGTAGGAATTGCAATCAGTGTTCTTACATGTCTGGTTCAAGTAGCTTCATACATCCAGGGAATGGTAGGACATATGTTTCTAAACACTACACGGATTGTAAATCTAGGGACCTGATCTATTTAGCCAGTTGTGAGAAATGTACAAGGTATTATATAGACAAAACTAATGGAACCCTAAGAGAAAGGGTGAGGGAACATATCTATGCTATTAATCGGGAGGATGGAACAAATGCTCTGGCTAAACATATACTAGAGAATGATTTAAGCCATAAGTTTAAGTTTACAGTAATATAATTAGTAAACAGGAGCAAGAGACTAGGAAACATCAAGAATCACATAGAACAACATGAAATTAAATGGATAATCAGGATGCAGTCAGTTAAGGGAAGGGGTTGAATGATAGGGTTTCCATTAAACCCTTCCTGAGAGATAGACCTTTAAAACACTGATTATGTACCTACGAGAAAGCCAGCCTTTAGATACTATACAAGTGCATTTTCGCAAGTATTGTATTTTATTATTATTAACATGTATTTTAGTTCATGAGATATGTGTTATATATTTTTATATATCTCAGGATTATATTATATTAAATATATTTACATCTATATGCATGTTTTTATAGATATATAAAAAGACTTTTAAATATATTCATTTATATTCAATGTATTATAAGAATTGAATTTGTAGGTGAATTTCACCATCTAGTGGTGAATTTAGGTATATGAATTAATTGATTAAAAAACTTTTTTGGCGCCTTTTTTTATATTTAAATGATGAGAAATGCTATTGAATAAGTCTGATGAAGGGTTTTGGAGTAACCCGAAAGTGCTTACTACTGATTTGAACTGCAATTTGTTTGAAATAAAAGATTGTGAATTTGAAGAGCTGTGGTGGTACCAGGCGTATTTATTTGGATATATATTCACAATTCACTGTGTCAAAAGTGTTGGCTTGGGTAATATTCTTGGAATTTTCACAGTCAATGACCCTAATATGTCTAACACATGATTAAAATACTCTTCTAAAACTTGACTTACTTTCAGTTGTTAAATAGAATGCATGGATATTTTAGCAAACTAGGAATCCTATACCTGTTTATCATTTTTATATTCTATTCTAATATTCCTATTATGGGCGGCCACAGTGGTGCAGTGGTTAGCATTGCCACCTCACAGCAAGAGGTTCTCCGGTTCGATCCTCGGCTGGGGTGCCTTCTGTGCGGAGTCTGCATGTCCTCACTGTGGTCGTGTGGGTTTCCTCTGGGTGCTCCAGTTTCCTCCCACATCCCAAAGACATGCTGTAGGTGGATTGGACACTCTAAACTGGCCCTAGGTGTGAGTGTGTGCATGTGTGTGTGCCTTCTGTGGAAGGTTGGGCACTGGGCTGGCAACTCGGCACCGTAAAACTCCACTGCCAATCATGAGTAGACAAGAGGATCCGCTGTGGTGACCCCTAACCAGGAAAAAGCCGAAAGAAGAAGAATTCTAATATTCCATTATAGGCATTGTATGCATCCCTTGTTTCTCTACATTCTTATATAATATTGTGGGTATAATTACTTTTCTTTTTCTTATTATTGTAAACCTTCTACTCTTGGTAGTAAATGAAAAACTAGGTAAAATCTCACCATGATAATATTCAATCATTTTTATTCATTATATGTAATATGCAGTCCTTGTATAAAGGCTAAACTTGTCTTATTAGATTTTAATTACCTCAGCAATCTTATCTTTTCTTACCATTGTCTAAACCACTAATATTTATTGATTTAGAGGTAATATTTTTCATTCTAATATTATTTCCGAATTGATATGTTTGCATATATAATATTTCTTCATGATTACTTGATGCTTAAATCTTGAATATTAGAATATCCAACATTTTTATTACATTTCCTGTGTTTGTTTGAATAAAATACATTATCAGAGACATTTCAATATATCTCCTAAATATGTTGTTGTATCTTTCGGCTTTTCCCGGTTAGGGGTCGCCACAGCGGAACTCCGGTCTGCTAATGATTGGCAGTAGATTTTTACATGCCGAGTTGCCAGCTCTGACGCACAACCTTCAACGAAGATACGCCCATTCATGCATGTCTCCACACAGAAGACGCTTTAGCTGAGAATCGAACAGGACAACGTCTTACTGTGAGGTGACAACGCTACCGCAGCACCACCACCGCAGTCTATATCTTTACAAAAATATAAAAAAATAACATGCTGTAGAATTTTTAAACAGAAAGTTTTTAGAGTCCATTTTTCATGAAGTACAGTTATATTAGTAAATTAACATAAATGTAAACCCTTGAAAGCATTCAATGTTGCAGTCATCACTATTAGTATATCCTGCTAGCAGGTATCCTGGCCAGCGGACCTGACTTCCAGAGCTGTACCCTCCCTGAAATGTTCAGCCGCCTCCCTTCTACTGTTGTGTAGGCATGGCAAGGCCAAAGAGGGAGGGGGTCCTGGTAGAGAGCTGAGAGTGAGAATGAAAACTGGATCAAATGGGTATCCACCTCAACTGAATGGTCAAAGGATAAGAAAGAGGGGGAGGTGGGAGGGAACCTGGCTTGCAAGCACAGCAAAGTATAATAAACCTATCCAAAAGAAGGTCTTTCCCCAATCCAACTGGTAAATTCTCAAGACAGCACAATAGGAATCTTTAAAACAACTACTTATTCTAATAGTTCCATCTTTCTGAGAAACAAAAGCAATTCTAGGGAATGAAATCAATGTATCCCTGTTTCTACATTCTGAGATACAATGTAAGGAGCTGCAGGCATATAAAACTAACATTTCCCTAAAAAATACTAATGATCACTATTTCCATCCTTTTCTCAAAAATGAGTATTAACAGGACTATCATTCTCATAGTGACTATGAAAATAAAGCCCATGTTGTAGTCAGGTTACTGTTTCATGTTTCCTTTTGTTCTTATAATGCAATCTATCCAAATAAGACCTTGCTTTTAATCTGACAGGCATGTTTCATGCTAGAGAATACACTACTTCTACATAACACCTTCCCTCAGTTGTAAAAATCTTCTTCACAGTGTTAGTGTCACCACATTTTGCTACAACCATCACCAGCAATAAGGTTTGTTCAGTATCAGAAACTGCAACCACATAAAGGTAATATCTCCCTACTAAGCAGTAATGCATGAGTCTTCTATTTTGACAAGAAATGCTGTCAAAAAGGATATCATTGTCATTGTGACTGCATAAAAATAATGCCCTGGCTGCAGACACACTGCTGCTTTCATATTTTCTTCATGTCTATATACAGGAGTTTCATTGCCTTATATGTTCAATTAATTTAGTTTACTATTGACTTACTATTGACTTTACTTTTTTTTCTCCAAAAAAAAGTAAGCCAATCTGGTGGTCCCCTGCCCTGCCATTAATATTTATTTTTATTTTTATTTATTTAACATTTGTTAACCGGGAAAGTCCGACTTGGAACAAAGCCAATTTTTAGTGGAGGCCCAGGGACAAATGCTCCAGATCCATGTCTTTTAATGTGGGAGGAAACCGGAGCACCCGGAGGAAACCCACACGAATGCAGGGAGGACATGCAGACTCCACACAGAAGGAACCCCAATATACTCTACAACAGAAGGAAGAAACTATTGCAGAAAAAGGTGAAGTCTCAAGACTGGAAAAACTTCATTAGCCTCAATAAAAAGTTGAGATCCCTCATCAAATCCTCTAAAGCCAACTATGAAGGCAGAATTGCGGAAGACAATAAAAACAATCCCAAAAGCCTTCTATAGTTATATCAAGAACCTCCACGGCAATACCCAGATTTGCTCTGAGTTACTGCACAATGGTACCACCTATACCCATTGCTTGGCTGCTTCCCTTGTGGGCACTGCAGTGCCTGTCAACATATTTTTAAAACCAAAGAATTTTCAAGTAAAAATACATTTAAAGTATATCAAATTAACATTTTTGGCAACTGCAGTTCAGATTGGGTCATTTACTTAGCTACATGCACCTGTTCATCATTTTATGTGGGTCAAACATCCAGACCATTTAAACTGAGGATCAGTGAACACCTCAGTGCCATTAGAAACCAGCGTCTGTCCAATGCCCTTTACAAACACACTATTCAACATACCACGGCTGTCTTCAAATTTACTATCATTGATAAAATTCAAATGCATAGGAATTATAAAGCAGGTTGGCACAACAAACTTAATAACATGGAAACTATGTGGATAACCAGGTTAGGGGCTTTGTTCAAACCTGGACTAAATGAGATGGCATAATTGTCAACCTGCTTTTTCCTGCTATGTTTTTCCTGATATGTTTTTCCTGCTATTTTTTTCATGAAATGTTTTTCGTGCTATATGTTTTTATGTAATCTTTTTTATTAACATCTCCTCATTTCTTCATCTTTATTTTTATTTTATTTTATTTTTTAAGAGATGGATGCATCAGATACAATCCAAAAAAAATGTTTTTGGCAATACCTCTTTAAATCAGTGTGTATATATAAAAGACCAGGATGTTCTGGTTGTTCAAATAATTATTTAATTTTGTTTCAGCACTGAAGAAGGCTGTTTTTTCAGCCGAAACCGGTTTGCTCAACATTTATTTTTGTTTTATGATATTCAGTCTTAAATAAATACTTTTGCCTGCATCATCGTTGTGCTGGTCCGTTTTTGTTTTTTTGTATCATTGGTTTGGACCTTTGCACTCTGTCCCATGTGCGTGTGCCTTGGTTTGCTCTACCGCCTATACTTGAGCCAACAGATATTGCCAACATACTGGCCAACAGATTCAGTGCCAACTTTACCCCCCCCAAGGACCAATCACAATACCTGAAGAATGCCAGGCACCCAGCATTACTGCAGCAGAAGTTAAAGCTGCATTGTCCAAGGATAAGAATACAGCATTCATGGGACCTAATAATACATGAACTACAAAGTGGAACTGGCACCACATCTGAGTCCCCTGTTCAGTCACAGCCTCACCTCAGGCTTTGTCCCTACTGAATGGCACACTGCAACAATCATCCCCCTCCATAAAGGGGGGGGGGCGACTACAGACCCTGGGAATTATCATCCCTTTAGCCTGACGAGTTTGATATGTAAAGCAATGGAGCACATCATCATGGACCTGATTAACAAAGATATAGGAAATCTCCTAACTCTGGACCCCACGTAGGTTTGGCTTTGTGAAAGGGAGATCATGCCTGCTCAACCTGGTTGACTTCTTTGAGTCAGTCACCAGGGCTGTGGATGAAGGTAAGGCAGCCTACCTCAATATGGCCAAGGCATCTGATATCATTCTTCACTCAGGAATTATTAATAAACTCACCAAACTAGACATGAACCCCTATATCACAAGGTGGGTTGCAAATTGGCTCACAGAGCACACAGTGTGAAAGTAGCGAACTCCAAGTCAGACTGCCGACAAGTCACAAGTGGAGTCCCACAGGGATCGGTCTGGGTCTTATCCTGTTCGGCATCTACTTCTCAGAAGTCCAAGCCAACACAAAGGGACACTGGATGACTAAGTTCGCAGATGATTGCAAGCTAGGAGCTATTATTAACTCCACAAATGATGCAGACATCCTACAGAAAGGCCTCACTGATACCAATGACTGGTGTCAAAACCATGGCCTTAAGCTTAAAGCAAAAAATGTGTCATCATCCCCTTTGGTAAACACTCATTTCCCACTAATTACCACATTGATGGGAGCCCACTGAACACTGTAGATGTTATAAGAGATCTGGGGATGCAGGTTGACAGCAACCTCTCCTTCGATCACCACATTGCCACTGCGGTCAGAAAGTCCTTCTATGTGGCACATCTCATTACCAAGGGTTTTGCATCCAGGAAGAAAGAGGTCATCGTCTCTCTCTCTCTCTCTCTCTCTCTCTCTCTCTCTACTCTTCCCTCATTAGACCAATCATCGAGTATAATGCCCCATTTGGCATGTACCTCACAAGACACCTGCAACAGCTGGAGAGACCACAGAAGTACCTCACGAAGAGGATCCTAGGCATTAAACACATGTATGACACATACAGACTCAAAAGACTCCAGCTGTTCTCTGTCTCATATCACCTACTTAGAGGTGATCTCTGCTTGACTTACAAAGCCATGTCTGACCCAGCTCTGTTAGAAATGCTACATCTAATGAAATCCCAATCCATCCGGACCACACGCTCCAGAGACCTCAACCTCACTACCACAATCAACAGAACATGCTGGAAGAGCAGGTTCCTCACCCAGGGACTGCCCATGCTCTGGAATAGACTTCCCATACATGTCAAGCAGAGCACCGAGTGGATGGATAATAGAAAGTTCACCCCAGGGATCACTCCAGTGGCTCTACTTGATAGAGGCACTGGGAACTAAAGTCAGGCAGCACGATGCCAGGGCACTTCTATGGGATAGGCTTGTAAAGGCTCCAGGGCCATTAGCCTGGTACACACCTATGAACCTATGAATGGAACTTTATTGCTAACCATTCTGTTTTTCTGTAGCATTTGCTTCCCATTCCCTGAATTGATGTGATTTCTGGTTGGCTTTCTAGTCACCAAAGCAAGCATTATTGTCAAATGGACTGTAGTTCCTCACCTGCTAAACACTTGTCCAGTTAAAAGAATGTGTTTTACTTAAATTACCAAAAAGTACAAGAAGGTTCTACAGTGAGAATTCACCCCCATATAAGGGGATTAACATCAAATGGCTATTTTCCTTCATATGTGACTCTCATCCATCATAGTAAATTAATTTTACTATCATTAATGTTCATTAAGTCATTAAAATATTTAGCTAAATAAACATAAAATAAATGAAAAAAATAAACTTTCACATTTTGTGCCATAAAAGAAAACATCAGTGCAATGAAGAAACTATATATATATTTCATATAAATCTATATACAGCACTTGATAAACAAGTTTTGTGGAGTGACCTACATCTTTTAAAGAAAAAGACAAATGTTCTGTTTTTCCTCATTCCCTGTTCCTCCTGTTATTTGAACTACTTCCCCAGTTATGCATTTTATACAGATGTACTCATGTTGCTATGTTGAATAAGATTTATTATAAAAATACATTATTTCCTTTTCCATCTTCAGAAATTGTTTAATTTGATTTATTTATTTATTGTATTTATTTAACATTTGTTTACCATGATAGTCTGACTGGACAACAGGTGTCCTTTTTCAGTGGAGTCCTGGGAAGAAAAGTTCCACAAGGTTACAGAGTAATTTAGTAAAAAGTATTTAACAAAGTTTAAAAATGTTTGACAATAGTTAAAAAAAATTAATGATAGTTTAAAAAGTTTGACAGTTATATAAAAACATTGATCTCAGAACATTTGTAGGTGAGTGTAAGTACAATATATATACAATTGATTTTATAATAATAAAAGGTATACTAGATATTTACACTATGTTCAAGTCTGCCTAGGTAGAGTACTAGTCAGTGGAATCATGTTCTACAGGGTTGGCTGTGAGTAATGGGTTGGAAGAAGTGGGTTCAGGGAGGGTTGTTACATTTACAGTTACAGCTATTTCATTGATTGTTTCTGTCACTATTCCTCACTTTTTTGTTTTCCTCTATACTTCTCCCTTACACTCTACTTCTACTTCTTAGACACCATCTTCCCTCCTGCCTGACCCCTTTTCTCCTCTCCCTTGCTGTCTTTTGTTACTATTGCTATATCCTGCTCCCCTTCCACACTTTATTTGCTACCCCTGCCTGTACTAGACACTCCTCCCCTGCTAGCACACTTACTTGGGGTAAGCCCCACCCTAGTATCCCTGTTTTTCACCTGTCCTTTACCCCTCCTTCTTACCTCTTATCCTGACCCTCATAGCATAAAGGTGGATTGTCTAACGTGGCGCCATCTTTATTTGGCTTACTCCCCTCCTGGATGCTGTGTTCCCCTGGCCCAGTGGGTCTGCCTCTTTCAATGTAAGTATTCTATATGATTGTACTGACGATCGTTTCTTTGCTAGATAACTACTGCAATGTTTTTATCTACTGTACTTGTTAACTAAGCTTGCTTTTGTACATTTGTTTTTCATGAGCTGTAAGTGTTGTTTTTTTCTGTTTGTTGATTGTTCAGTGCAAAAGAGTATTGCTTTATGTAGCTTAAATCCTACTAAGAACACTTCCAATCTGGCTATCCCTGTCCTAGTGTTTCTTTCCACTTTATTCAATATTACTGCCAATATTTACAAGATTAATTAGTCACTCTATTAGTCACACTATTGGCGACTATACACTTACTATTTTATAGACCTTAGCGACTGTGCTACTCACTGTTTTGAAATTCCCTCAAAGGTGATTTGAGCGACCACTGGTTTATTAGATACATGTTGTTAAAACAAGAATTATGTATACAAAAGTATATATACCTTGATGTTTTCATCAGGACAAACTTAACTTACACGGTTTTGAATCCTTGGTTAAACTGTTGGTTTCCCAGGCAGTATATTCAGTTCTTTGATATAACTACCTCGTACTGCTCCCCACCATGTGGCTGTATGTATGCCACATACTTTATCTCAAGCACACTGTGCTATCAGGAGCCCTATCTAGCTTCTAGTCAGCTGTGCATTTATGCCTGAGAATATTTTGCTGCAACGAGCCACTCTTGGAAACTTGTTGTATTCAAATTATCAGTTCTAAGGTTTAGTGTTTCCAATATCAATCCTAAGACTTAGCTTTTCAGAAGGGCATAACACCACTTGGGCACACTGTTTCAGGATTACTTTCCTTTTGTCTCCTGATGTACTAACTTTGAAGTGATGCACAAACTCCCGTAAGTTTCTGGCTGTTACTGCATACTTTTACCTTCCTTAGTTACCATACCCCTATAGGCAATAGTATTGAAGCGCAACTTAACCCTGCCTACTTGGTGCATTATGTCAGCTGTAAACCAGCTGTGTATTTGCGATAGTGCATATCACATAGTGGGCACCTCCATTGGTAGTCTCTGCTACTGATAACATTATCTGTAGCTACTGCCACTGAAAACAACGCGTTTGTAAGTGTAGACTGGTACAACGCTGCCAGGACATACTGTACTAGATCTATTTTGAAACGTGATATACTTTCTGGAAGTCCCGCTAAAAATGCAGTAAAATGTAGCCACATTCTTTACACTTTTTCCTTAGCTATTTTTACCCTTTAATTAAGAGGCCACAGCGTAACACAACCCTGCTTATAAGAAGCTGTGTCCTCTTCCCCATTTCCATCTGGCCTTAGAAACAGCTCTCTTGCCGAAAGGTTGACGGTATCCCCCTATTTAGAGTAGCCCCCGATAACTAATTACCCTCTACATTTTGCACCCATTGGCCTACTGCTGTCTGTTTTTACTGGTGAGTGTCTGCAATTTGTGTATTGGAAGAACTCCCTGTTTCAGGCTAGTTTAAATCTTATCACAAGTACATAGACAGAAGAAAAGATTTTCATTTGTTGTAGTAAACTGCTTAACATAGCTTGCTCAACACCACTAGGACCATGTTAACTATCCTATATTCTACTCATGATCCATAGATTATGTTGCTGTTTTGATACTATTTTATTACTGGTAGACTAATCTTTACTAGTGTTTGCTATAAGAAACTGTCAGTTTATTTCAAGGTTACTTTTTGATACTGTTTATTCCTTCCAGTCTGGTTTATGCTAGTGTCACCTAAAAGAAAGTGCTCTAATCTACCCTACATGATTTGAACCTGATGCTGATTATAGATGTCATACTTGCGTTTAGCTGTTACAGAGCACCAATCCTCTCTTTAATTTGTAGCTTACTACGTAGGGATGCATGTGTAGAGTATGTTCATTGTTTATCTGCCTCTCTACCTCAATTGTGTTTAATGTTATAATCTATTCACTGTCCATTTTTTAATCTGCTACTTTCTTCTTCTCTCCCTAACCCACCTAGCTTTTTAACTCCTATCCTGCTATAAGGCCTACCTGTGTATCCTGCAAGGACTTTTCACCACAAAGTCAACTATCAAATCTACAACCTAAAGGAAGCCGTTGTCCTTTTCTCAAAATCCCCTCCATCCAATACATCAGTGAAAGTATGTCTGACCTCTCTTCTAAGCTGAGAAGTTGCATTGTAACAAAAACCTAGACATTTATTACAGTTTAGAATTTGTATTAAATCTCCACCTGTACCAGGTACTCAGCAGCCTTACCCCCCTTCTACTCTTCATGGTATTAGCCTCTCCTGACCTGTATTGACCATCTCTGTCCTCTGTCTTCTGCCTCTTCCTAAATACTTTTAATTGTACTTTCGCATTTGGCCACTGGGTGGCTCCCTTCCCTAGGCTCCTTTTTAGGCTTCAAAATATTCCTTACCTCTGTCTCCTTAACCACTCTGTAATACTGTGAGGTCTTGCTAGCTATCTGTACTTGCTGTAGTCCTTTTCTCCTTTCCTCAATCTCCTCCTACAGACTTTTAGTCCTTGTTGTTGCACACATATTCTGGCACTCCTCTCTTACCTAGCACTGCTAAGAGGTTAGCTGTATTCAGCTATTTCATTGATTGTTTCTCTCACTATTCCTCACTTGCTCCAACCCGCTCCATTTGCCCTGCGGGCTCACTCCACTCCCCTACCCTACCCCCAAATTCCACCCACCCCCCAGTCCACTTAACCTTATACTACTCAAGCCACACCTCCATCCTCTATTATCCAATAGCTCTCACTACCTCTTTAACTTACCTATCCAATCACCTGCCACCTCCATCTACCTCATTATTTTTCCCTTTAACAATTCCACCCTTTTACCTCCTCTCTTTTCTATCTTATATATCCCAGCTTCTATCTCCCCTTTGTCCCAACCATGCCTATTGTAGGCAGGCCTGGCCTCTATAATGGCCTTCTCATTTTTACTATTCTTACTCCCCTATTCTTATCCCACTACCTCACCTACTATGAACATGTTAGCCTTACAAGATTTCATCCCACCTTAAAACAAACAACTTAATTTAATCCTCTAGCCTTACAAACCCACTTTGGCATAATATCCTCATCTTTCTACCTTATTCCACAATTTCATAGAATAACCCATATTAAGTATTCTCACACTAGAAAACAAATCCCTATCTTCTTTAAACCTTTAAACTCTTGAAACACCTTTATAGCCCTCTACAACCCCTATTACTACATGGAGATATTCATCCCAATCATGGCCCAAACAATACTATCTCTGCTCCTCATTGTGACCAACCCATTATGTCTCATATCTTCACTAGTGCCAATAACTCCCTCCCTCCTCATAGGCCACCTTAATATACGTATCTTAAATAATAAAATGACCCTACTTCATGCCCCGCTACACGTTCACTCTTTTGATATCCTATGTCTTACAGAAACATGGCTGAAACCAGTAACTAAGGACAATGATATAATCCCACCAGGTTATAACATCCTGAGATCTGACTATCTAAATAAAAAGGGTGGTGGGGTAGCAATACTATATAAATCTCAATTACAGGTTACACCACTAAATATTCAACCTCCCTCTTCCAGTAACACTGAAATCCTAATCTCTAACCTACAGGTAAATGCTAACAAATCATTACATATAATTTGCTCCTACATCCTGTCAGGAAACAACATTAATACTCTCGAAAATGTCCTCAACTGGCTCTCCACATCCCTCCCACAAGAAACCATACTCCTTGGAGATTTTAACATTGACTGGAACTGTTGTAGCTCAGCACAACCAACCACTCACATAAACCTGTATGGCTTCAATCAAACCATTACCTCCCCCACCAGAATCCACAAACCAAGCAACAAGCAAGCCATCTTAGACTGGATATTAGTTAACAGTAACCCCCTCTCCTATAAAGCAGGCATACTGTCTGATGATATCAGTGACCATTCTTTTGCCTTTATTACCAGACAAAAAACCATTATACCTAACCAAACAATCTACAGAACTATCCATAATAAAAAAAACTCAAATCAGCAAGCTTCCAAGCCGGACTTAAAGCCTGTAATTGGTCACCCCTTAAATACCTACCACTTGAATAAGCTGTCTCTTATTTTAACAATAAATTTCTACAAATCCTAGAACACCATGTCCCCTCTCGGACCGTCAGAACTAAGCACAAGCCTGCACCTTGGCTCACTAAGTAGACAAGGCAAAAATGCTTCAAAGAAATAGAATCTGGTCTAAATGGAGAAATACTAAAAACCCATCTGATCATGAAATCTTTAGACAGCTGAGAAATGCCACAAAAAATCAATACTCCAAGACAAAAAGAACTACTATCATAAACTCCAGCAAGCCCAACATAAAAGCCCACAAAAATTCTGGTCAGGTATAAACAGCCTACTCCACCCAGGGCACTCCAAAACTCCTACTCCAGCTAACTTGACTCAGAAATCTCCCAGCCAAATTGTTAACTCCTTTAATAGATTCTTTGTGGACACAGTCCAATCACTAGCAAGTACCTTATCTCGAGCCAGCATCTCAAATACATTCTCTCAAACCAACATACCTCCTGACCTACAACTACAACCTATTCCTACCTCTCTCATCCATTCCCAGCTTCATAAACTAAAACTATGTACCCCCTCTGCTGACCTCCTTCCAGCCGAATTTCTGCAAATTACAGCTAAAGTACTTGCCTACCATATCTCCATCTTAATTAACAGAACTATCACAAAAGGCTATATACCAATCCTTTGGAAGGTTTCACATATTATCCCTCTACATAAGGGAGGTACCTCAACTGAACTCACTAACTTCCATCCTATAGCTCTACTTTCTCCTTTGGCTAAAATCATGGAGAAATGCATTCACCAGCAACTTCTTGATCATCTCCTCCAAAATAATCTTTTAGCTGACTGCCAGCATGGCTTTAGGCCTTTTCATAGTACTACAACTGCATTCCTATCCTTTTCTGACTCTATTAATAAAAATCGAAACAACAACTTGCTCTCCTCTGCTCTCTTTCTAGACCTCTCCAAAGCCATTGACATGGTAAATCACCATTTAATGTTAGATACACTTACTTCACTTTCAGTTCACACTCAGGCAGTCAAATGGTTTAAATCCTATCTAGGAAATAGACAACAAGCAGTCCTCTGGGACAACAACCTATCTACTCTACTCCCTATCTCCCTTGGAGTCCCACAAGGCTCTATTCTGGGGCCCCTCCTCTTTTCTATTTTTATCAATGACCTGCAAACATCCCTACCTCAAACCATCTGTATTCAATATGCCGATGACTCAACATTAATCTGCACCGCAGCATCTTCTGCTGAACTCCAGTTGAACACCCAAAAACTGTTTACCTTAGTTGAAAACTGGTTCTCCAAATGCTGTCTCCTCCTTAACCCAAAAAAACAAACTTTTATTATTCACCGCTACCCAGACGTCTCCCTCCATAGACTTCACTGTAATATCAAACAACTGCACTGTAATAGCACCTGACACAACTACCAAACTATTAGGTGTAACAATTGACCATAATCTCAACTTTGACACTCACATTAACCTTACCATCAAATCAGTAAATAGAAAACTTGGTTCCCTCTATAGGCTAAAATCCTTCCTTACACCTACAGCCAGGACTACTATTGCCCAAACTCACCTAATTTCCATCCTTCTCAACACCTCCCCAATTTATACTAATATATCCAAATACAATCTAAATAAGCTGGCCAAATCTTACAATAACATTGCCAGATTCGCCACCGGCTCCCCTTTCCATACTCATCACTGTCAAAACCTAAGACAATGAGGATGGCTGGAACTCCAAAACCAGCTTCTTTTTCAACAATTAACTATCACCCACAAAATCTTGTGTCATCCTAAAATATTCCCATTCTCTCTAACCTGATCAATCCATATACAAATCTGAGTACCCTACGCTCAGCAAATAAGCTACTAGTTGCAACCCTTAAATCCAACAACAAATCTGGCAGTTGTCTATTTACTAACTCTATTGGAAATTATTGGAATAAGCTTCCTAGTAAACTAACACCCCTCACATCTACTCCACTTTTCAAAAAGCAATTAAAAACCTTCCTTAACTCACAATGGCTATGTCCATGTACTAATCCCAGCTGAATCTCACTTGTCTCTATTAACTTTTTCTAATTTATTAAGTTTCTGTGTTAAACTTCTGTGCTTAAACTGTTTGAATATAGTCCTGTATTGATCTTTGTAAATAGCTCTTTGTTATTTGCCTACTGTGTTTAATTTTTCTCATGTAATTGAAACATAGGCCTAACTATAAGGGTGTTTTTTTTGCTTAATAACCATTTTGTATAACCACTTTTGATACTATCCTCTGATGTCTTATATTCTTATGTACATTATTTGCTATATAACCAACATGGAGCTTATGTACTTTATTTGCTATATAACTAATGTGGAGCTTTTCTCCCCGGGCATCTACTGAAAATGGACATATATCCAGTTAGACTAGCCCGGTCAACAAATGTAAAACAAAATAAAATAAAATAAAATTTACATATATGGTTTTCATAAAGGTGTGATTTAAGGCACTTTTTGAATGTGGTAGTGTGGTTTTGTAGCCTGAGATGTGGGGGTAGGGTATTCCATATTTTTATGACTTCATAAGGGAATATTGATTCCTCTGAGCTATTTTTACATGGAATGATTTTTATCAGGGCTTTGTTACTTGATCATAGTTCTCTGTTAGCAGTAGAGAAGTTTAGTAGGCCTGTTAGGGCAAGGGGTTTGTCAGGGTGGTACAGTATTTGATGGGCTAAGTTAAATTGGTAATAGTGAAGTAAGTTTGGAAATTCTAACCAGTGTAGTTTATGTAGGGATTGGCAATGGTGAGAGCATGATTTAGCATTGGTTGCAAACCTAGCTATTTTGTTGTAACATATTGAAAGTTTGTTCAGGTTGGTTTTATTTAGATTTGTTAGTACTGGGGATGCATAGAGTAGAGTTGATAGGAGATGAGTTTTGGCTATGGCAATTCTGGATCCCTAGGTTAAAAATTTGTTGCTACGATAGAGGCAGCTTATCTTTTTTTGGACTTTGGAGATGGTTAGGGATATGTATTTACTGTATTTAAGTTGGTGGTCAATTGCAACACCTAGTAGTTTGGCCTCGGAGACAGAAGTTATAAGGGTCTTATTGGCAGAGAGAATGGAGAAGGTGGGGCCAATAGTTTTTGTTGTGTGAAATAGCATTAGTTGCATTTTTTGGGGTTCAGTATTAGTTGAGAATTGTTTAGCCAGTTTTCTATTTTTAGGAAGGATTCTTGGGCTTGGGTTTGTAGCAGTTGGGTGTTGGGTGCAGAGCAGATAAGGGTAGTGTCACCTGCATACTGGACTATGTTGACTTCTGTGGTTGCTAAGTGGAGTTAGTTTGTAAAGAAATTGAGGAGGGGGGGCCAAGTATAGAGCCTTGGAGGACACTGCATTTGATTGGGAGAGGGGGGATAGGGAGTTGAGCCATTTGACAGACTGAGAGTGGTTGTCTAGGTAGCTACTGAACCATTATATGATAAAGTTGTCTAGGATGAGTTTGGAGAGAGAGGATAGGAGTTTATTGTGGGAAACTGTGTTGAATGCTTTCAACAGATCTGGGAAAGTGGCAGAGACAAGTTTCCCGTGGTTTTTGTATGAGTTTATGGTATGGGTGAAGTTAATTAGGGGAGTGGTGGTGCTTTGGCCAAGTCAAAATCTGTGTTGGGTTTCAGAGAGTAGGTTGTTGGAGAGTAAATGGGAGAGGAGTTGGTGATGGATACATCTTTCTAGGATTTTTGATAAGAGTGAAAGGATTGCGATGGGGCAGTAGTTGGATGGGTCGGTGGAGGGGCCACCCTTGTGAAGGGGGATGATGTATGACATTTTCCATAAGGATGGAATGTAGTGTTCATTACTTAATCTATTTATTAGTATAGAGATAGGGTAGGCTATGGCCCTAGATGCAAGTTGGAGGAATTTGGCTGGGAGGTTGTCAACAGCAAGGGTAGTTGGCCTGAGTTTAGCTCTGAGTTTTTGGATGGTTGATATAGATACTGCTTTGAGTGCAAAGGAGGGGTGGTGATTGATTGGGCTTTGATGGTTGGTGGGGGGTGGGGTTTATATCATTTATGAGTTTGAGTATGGATTAGGTGAAATAGTTGTTAAAGCTGGATGCTATGTCAAGGTTGGTGCCTTCTATGTTTGGTGGTGGTGTGGTGGTTTTTCGAGGTTGGAGGATGTTGTTCACTGCAAGCCAGAATTTCTGTGAATTGTTACTATATTTTTGTAGGTTTAGATAGTGATTTTGTTTGTCTATCCTAACTTGGTTTTTTTTTTTTTGCCTTATTTCTAAGTTTTAAGTAGGCATGTCTAGGTGTGGGCATTTTATGTTGTTGCCAGGATTTCCATGCTTTGTCCCTTTGTTTTATTAAGGCCTTTGTGATTTTAAGTAGCCAGGGGGCAGGATTGCTACATGCTCTAATTGTTTTTATTGGGGCTAGTTGGTTTATTATTGTTAGGAATGTGGAATTAAAGTATTCTACTGCCTTGTCTAGAGGGAGGGTTTTGGTGGGATCCCAGTTACAAGATTTTAATGCTTCTGTGAAAAGGTCTGAGGGGAAGTTTTTGCAGGAATGGGTTTGTAGTAAGGAGGGTGGATTGTTACATTTAAGTTTTTGTCACAGGAAAAAGGTTGGGTTATGGTCACTGAGAGAATTGGGTAGTGTAGCACATTGGTGGGCAGTGTTGGCTTGATTAGTGAGGATCAAATCTAATATGGATTCTCTTTTGGCAGCTTTATCTATATGGGTGGGGGTTTGGATGAGTTGGGTAAAATAGTATAGGTTAATGTGGTTGATGGGTGTTGGGGAGTGGATAGAATTCCAGTCTGTGTTGACGTCACCTAGCACTATGGTTTTGTGTGGAAGGGAGTGGGAAGTTAAGAGAAGTATTGATTCTAGGATGTTTATGTTGTCACCTGGTGGGATATATATTCAGAGCAAGTTTAGATGTTTGTGCTGGTTTAGGAGGAGTGCGGCAAGTATTGTCTCAGCATTTTTGAAGTGTGTGGGTATGTTTTGTAAGAGTTGGATCTTTAAGTTAGATTTGTAAAGTAGGGCAATACCTCCACCTCTTTTGTGTGGTCTGTCTACCCTTAGAATGTTATAACCAGTTGGAGTTATAGACTTGCCTTTGACAAGGGGTTTAAACCATGTCTCTGTTATGAGCATTATGTCAGGGCTATATATGGGGATAGCTGAGTGCAGTTCTTCTATTTTGTTTGATACTAAGGATGCTCAGGTTTAGTATTAGTAGGTCATTAGTAGGTCAGTGGGTTTGTTTTTCAATGGAGGTGGCTGTTAATTATATTTATCAGGGTAGATACTGGGCCAGGGTTGGGATGGATGTCACCTCCTAGTAGTAACTGAGCTGCTATGCTGGAAAGGGTTTTGAGGTAAGCAACTAGTAAACAGTGATATCTGTAGCTAGGTTGTTTTTTGGATTGTGGAATGTGGTGTATTGGTGGGATGGTTAGGGGGAGGGATGGTCTATGGTAGATTTGGAGTATGTTTATGTGTTTGTGGGGGTTGGATGTGGTAAGGCCTAAGGTAGGGGATTTGTTGCAGTTGAAATGGGAGAGTGAATAATGATAGGAGGTACTGGAGCAGATTAAATGGAGGGCTATAAATAAGAAAAATAGTAGTAGTAGAGAAAGGTGGTGGTGGGAAGTGGGTGTGGTTCATGACAGAGTTCATTAGTTGTAGGACAGTGGGTAAGGAGGGAATGGTGAGTAAGTGGTAGGGGTGGGCTGTGGGTGTGGTTTGTGTGTGATTGGTTGGGTACTGGGTGTGGCAGGAGGTCAGGTGATCAAGGGTTAGAAGAAATGTATAGGTAGTAAGGGTGGGTGGGAAATGGGGGCAGGGTAGGGGAGCAGAGTGAGCCCAAGTGGTAGCGAGGGCAAACTGAGCAGGGCTGCACCAAGCAGTGCAGGTAAGTGACTGCAAAAAACTACTATAACTGTAACTGTTATAGGCTTTGTAGTCTTTGACATATTGGGTGCCAGAGTATTATCATATGGTCTTTTTAAAGAAAAGACATTCTAGTTCATGTTACAATTATCTGGAATAAGTTTTGTTTTGTATGTATGCCACAATTTTTTCCAAGGTATTAAAGTTTTTGTGCCACAGAAAAGAAACAATTTTATTAATAATGGAAATACACTCTGAGCTTTAATACTATTATCCTTCAAAAACTTTCGGAAGGAGCCACAGTGTTTTTCTCTTTCATAAAGATTTAGTAGCATAGCCATTATGGGTCTAGATCATATCATTGAAGGTTCACTTTTGTGAACCTCCATTTGTCAAACAGAAAACAGTGAACATTCACTAAAGTGAACGTTCACATCAGCAAATGTTTTACACAGGAAATGGAAGTAGCTGACCAACATTTGACCATCACACACACTGCAGTATGACAAATCCACCCAAGTGAGGAGCTGCACCCCCACACCCCCCACAGACCCCTTACTCTATATACATAAATATATATATATATATATATATATATATATATATATATATATATATATATATATCCCAACTCCAAGATCACACTACAGATGAAAAAGGACACATTCTCCAATATTGGCCAACTACTTCCATTCCCTGTGTATAACATTCGCTGATGTGAACATTTGGTTAAGTGGACATTCACTGTTTTCAGTTTGACAAATGGCAGTTCACAGAAATGAACCTTCAATTATATGACATAGACCTGGCCATTATTAATTCTAGTCAGATTTGTGTCCACACTAACCAATCTGTTTTCAGTACCAGTTCTTTATCCAAATAGAAAAGGAGTTTGTCAACAATAGATCTAGCCAAAAAGATAGGTTTAGTGAATGCTAATTTCCCCTATAGATCTGCTTTCTCTATGACATATAAAAGAACATTTTGAAGTTTTAAAGTTTGTGGTAAACACATTGTGAGCAAATTCAACATGCCCATATTTTCAGAAACAATGACTATTCTTATTTCTCCTCTCCCTATTTCCAATGTTTTCCATCTTGTTTATTATCCATGAATATCTTTAATAAAAATTGTGTGATTCTCTTCTTCTCTTAATTTCACATCTATATACACCTTTACTCAACCCTCATTAGGCCAATCATTGTGTATAATACTGCCTTCAGCATCTGTCTGCAGTGGCACTCGCAACAAATGGAACACCCACAAAGATACCTTACTAAAAAGATACAAGGCCTAAACAATATGTCCTGCTTGCACAGACTCAAAGCTTTGTCACTACACTCAGTATCCTGCAGACTGCTAAAAGGTGACCAGTGTCTGGCATACACATTATTCTCTTACCTAATACCAATGGATTTACTGCATGCCAGCAAATCAAATGGTATTAGAAATACTTGATGAAAGGATCTGAACCTCTTATGCAACATAAACAGAATGATATGGAGAGACAGAGGGAAGAAAAATAAAAAAGAAAAGAAAAGAAAGAAAAAGAAAATTTAGAGGAAAGAAAAATACTTCCACAGGAAAAACTGTCGGACACTTCAAATGAAAATATGCGTTCATTAATACAACAGATTTTTGAAAAACAGTATATAGATCAAAAAACTTTGATCTGTTTGGAAAAAGAAGCATATGAAGAAGTGCAAAAATGTAAACAACAAAACCTAGATATTTTTGAAAAGTATAAAAAAGAAATATGGACATGTGTAAGAAAGAGAGATTTGATATGGTACAATATTTATGCAAAGAAGAAAGCCAAATTAATCAATATAAAGAAGGCAGTCCCAAAGATATTGAAAGAGAAATGCAGGCAAAGGTAAAGGTGGAAGAAAGATACCCAGATAGTGCCAATAGAAATAGGAGCAACAAGTCTTATAAAAAAGTGTCTATAATCATATTTAGACATGCTACCAATACATGTAACTCCATACGAATTGCAGAAGGAGCAATTACTGGGCATGTTGCGGGGGCTGCAAAGAGCACTTTTGTCTGACATCAAAGAGTGAAACAATACTAATTTCATGAACTTTAATCGTACTTTGACTTAGGAATGGGATCCATTCCCGTCATGGTATTAGAAACCCAAAAGTTTGGAGAAATTAAAAAAGCAGGAGAGACAGATATATCTTGCAGAGGATACTGCTGCTCTGGAACAGACTGCCCATCCATGTAAAATAAAGCTCATTCCTGTCCATATTTAAGTGCAACTTGGATCTATGGATGGGAAACAGAAAATCTAACCCAGGAGTGCCCCTGTACTAAAAAGGAGAGAGACAGCTCTGAAATGCTTTATCGCATGCAGGGCTCTCCTCAAGTTATTCATGGTATGATCCCAGTTATTCCCATTAGTGATAATATATAAATATCAACCATGGGATGGGTAAAACTAATTTCTAACCAAATGGGTTGGATTAATTCAAGCAGCAAAAGGGAAATTGACTATGGACCTATTAAACTATATAATTTAGAGAGTTCTCTGTGTCCTTAATTTTTGTTCCTTTTTGTTCAACAATCTCTGTTATCATCTCAGTTTGTTTAATACAGCTCCCTTGTATAAAATTCATATTGTTTGTAATTCGGTCATTTTTAAAGAAAGGTCTTAAATAAAAAAAAAAAAGCTGTTGAAAGCATTCCTTTAGAGAAAGCTCACTGTCAGAAATTTTGAAGAACTTATCTCTGGAGTGATGATGTCGATTTTAATCAGGAAATAGTCACTGAAGTCTCACCATTAATTAATGAAAAACAAAATCTCTACTAGTGGAACTAAGGTTGTAACACGTGTAATCGTTTTTTACTGGAAACATTTACACTTCCAGTCAAAACTCACATTTTTCTGCAGAGCACCTATTTAGACCTGTTACTCTTTGGCCATCTTGACCACGCCATGGTTATAAGGCTTTTCTGTTCCTGAAGATCAATTGCTATTTTTTCCTGTCACCAAGATAAACCAGCATGTTGTAGCTTGAAAAAGTAGGAAACCAAAACAAATGATGTAAAATCCTCCTGGATGAAATGGCAACAATCAAGGGTATAGAAAATCCATAAAATATTGCTTAAGTTGAGCTCTTTTATTACAAACTTATAAACAGAAAGTAAAACCCACTTGCGGTTATGACACTTTAAAATAATTATCAATAAATCATGTGACCAACATGTTTAAGACAAAAACTTGAATGAATCAAAAATTTTATTTTATTTATTTATTTATTTAGTTTTTGTTAACCGGGAAAGTCCGATTGGACGTTGTCCATTTTCAGCGGAGGCCCGGGGAGAAAAGCTCTGTTACATAACAAAAAAGGACATTGTAACATTTGTATACAACAAGTAATGCATCATAGCAGTACAAATTTAAAATATTATACAAAGTGAAAGAAGACATCCAGTATTCACTATTTTTCTATATAGTGTGAGATGCGAGACAGAAAGAGAGTCATACAAATTGACCTTCTACATTTCGTATCAAGTAAGATAGAGACGTTCCACAAGACAGATAGGAAATCACAGCAGTATATACATTAAAAATGGTATTTGACTACCATGCAGATAGTATACAAAGCGAGGTACATGCTTTTGTTCTACTTGACTAGTCTGATGAGAGATGGAAAGCCATACTGACTATTCAGTTTATATCTATTTACATATGTACATTCTGTCTGCAAAGCACAAACAAGTAGAGAGTACATTGTGTATAACTCTCTGTTTGGGAGTCATGCATTTGAGGAAGTCTTGCTAACTGGGAAAAGCAATAGTGGTAGGGATAGTATAGAGGGATTAGAGTTTTGGACTATGTGACACATGGACAAAGCCAGGAGTGTACGAGATGGGCCTTAAGGGTGTTTTGAATTGGTTGGGGTTAGCTGCAGCAGTTATGGGTGAGGGGAGATTATTCCAAATTGTAGCTATAATGTGTGAGAATAAGGCTTTGCTGGCTGTGTTGTTAGCAGTGGTAACAGTGAGAAGTGGTTTATTGGCGGAGCTGAGTGGGCGATTTGGGGTGTAGTTGGTCAGCAGTTGCTTCAGTGCAGGAGATTTGTCAGGTTGTTTTAGGGTGTTGTAGGTTATGACAAGTTGGTGATAGAGTAGTAGGTGTGGAAGTTCAAGCCACTGGAGTTTCCTAAGTGGTAGGCAATGGTGGGTTCTGAAAGGGGAGTTTGTAGCGAACTTGGCAATTTTGTTATAGCAAGACTCGAGTTTGACCAGTTGGAAAAAAAAGTTTTTTTAAATGTTATATTATTTAAAGTTTAGCTCCACTCAATTTCAAAATGATATTAATGCAAATGCAATTGTGGGGAGTGGAGGCAGCATCAAGTCTAAACTGTTTTACTATTTTTTTACAGTCTTAATAATTTTATAGTGTAATTTATTCTTTATTCTGAGATGTATGTGGATTTATTCACATTACTTATTGATGTGAAAAATTGATTTATATTTCTTTAAACATATTGGAAGAAGTCATATGATTTATTGTTGAGTATTTTGAAGTATCAGAATTTCCATTGGACTTTATTACTGATGAAATTCTGTTTACAATTTTGGGATGAAAGTACTCAGCTAAATAAAAAATTGGAGGGGGGGGGTTCTACACCCTTGGTTATTGCCCTTCGCTCTTGGAGGAACTCAGTGTGGTTTGTTTTGGTTTACTATTCTTTTCTAACCTTCCTAGAGGTCAAGCAGCACATTTTCTTTTGGAATTCACTTTCATATAATGCACTTTTTATCTTAATGGTTTATCCATTATAAGATTTTATTTCAAGGCCCATCTAACTTTCTTGTTTTCACTGCCAGTTTGTTTGGCTACCCTAACACATACAGCCTCAATCTTTTTGTATATCTGTGCCTCAAGAATCTTCATTTGGTCTTGTTCATTGACTTTATTGGAAGTGCCATTCTGCTTATTCTCATAGCTTCTTTTCCCATTACCTCTACTTGTTCACTAAACTCTGACAGACTTTTAACCAGGGCCTCATTTTATGTATATACTTTTGTACTACCTTGTTTCATATCTTTTTTTCCAGATGAGGTATTCATTTCTTGCCCCGTGTTTTTTTTTTACTTGTACTTTATTGTGACATTTGGAAACAAAACACCTCATTTTTTTATTTCTTATAAGTTCACTTCTGTTGGTTTCCTATTGGCCCAATTGTTCTGTACTTTCAGAGACCATCTGCATCAGTGTCATGATGTCTTCCCTCTATTTAGCAATATCATACCCTACAGACTGCTTCTACAATTCATCATTTTCACTTATATTAGCTTGTGTTACCTTCTGCATGTCCTTGACCTCATGCCTCAAAGACACCAAATCTTTTTTTTTTCCATAATCTGCAGTTATGTTCAGTGGCTTTCCTTCCTGGACCTTAATACTTAAAAACCATCCTAAGAAAAAACTTTATAAACTTAACACAAGGAGAAAGAAAAGCATTGATCGAGCTAGGCAATGATAAATTCAGGCGTGTAATGAAGGCAGACAAGGGAGGAGGAGGATGTATACTTGTGTCTGATACCACTAGCTACAACCAAAAGATAGAAAGCATGCTGGAGGAAAACAGATCCTATGAGTTATTTACCACGGATAACATAAAAAGTGCATAGATTTATAGAACACTAATCTCACCACATTATGGGAAGAAAAACTTATTACTAAAAATCTTTATAATTATTTATGGAGCCCATGCCGATGTTTACCTTACTTTTTTAGAATACCAAAGTCACACAAGAACAGAAAAGATCCATCTTATAGACCAGTGATACCAAGTGGAGGTTCCCTTACTGAAGCCACAGCTATTTACCTTGATTACTTGCTCAAACCTTTAGCAGAAAGAATAAGTCATACATAAGAGGTTCAATGGATTTTTTGAAGAAAATAAAAAAACATTACAGTGGAAGCTGACATTATTTTATTAACTATCAACATGGAATCCTTGTACACAGTGGTCCCTCACAATTACTGTATAACAGCAGCTATGAAATCTTTTAAGAAACATAATCAAGGTACACAAGCACAGCTGCAAAAGTTAAGCTCTTTAATCTTGTACTGGACTTTAATTTCTTTATCTTCAATGGGAAAAACCGCAAACAAAAAACTGGTATAGCAATGGGAGCGGCCATGGCTCCCAGCATAGCCAATATAGCCCTGGGCAAGTGAGAGGAGGACTTTGGGTTAAACAACACAGACTACATGCAGCATATTACATGCTATTTGCATTTTATTGATGATATCTTTATTGTGTGGGAAGGTGACACCTTGCAGCTTGGAGATTTTATCACTTACCTCAAAACAACCTCCTTCCTGAAGTTCACCTCTTCCCAAAGCTATACTTCAGCCACTTTCTTAGATATGCAGATTTCCATGGGCACCAACAATAAGAGAATCACCACTGAGTTCTACAGAAAAAGTCTGCATCCTGCAAAAAACAAGTATAATGTAGTGAAGTCACAGGGCTATAGATTAGTTAGAATTACCACTGAGATGAAACCATTTTTGAGAAACTGGAACAACTTAGAGAATGATTTCCTAGTGAGGGGCTATGAAAGTCAGATGTTAAAAAACATCTTGGAACCCATTATAGAACTGAAAAAGACTGAAGCACCTTCACTCAACCTCCCCAGTAGGAAAATGTTAAGAAATTTCACAGAGAATAACAAATGCAAAAATAGTTGCATCCTGACATACACTTTAGATTATCATAGTATCAAAAATGTTATTAAAGAAAACTGGGCCATTGTAATAGGAAACCCCTATCTGATTAACATCTTAGGTAAAGCTCCATCTTTTGTTTACAGAAAGGCCAGGAACATTAGAAGTTTTGTTTAATTTAAACCTAGACTTTATGAAAGAAGCATTAAAATATGTGAAGCTAATTGTACATTTTGCATATTTATACAGCAAGGTGATATTTTTTATTGCCCTTATTTAAAGAAAATCATTAAGACCAATGCAGGAGGTGACTGTAATACTACAAAAGTAGTTTACAGGGCACAGTGCAATGAATGTGATGCATTTTATGTGGGCAGACTGTAAATAAATTTAAGCATAGCATTTCATGTCATCTGGCAGAAATCCACTGTGGAGGTAAAAATAATGCAACAGGTTTTAAGTTCAAGATACTGGATTGCATAGACATGGGTGATCTTGAAGGAGACATCCTGAATACACTGGGAAAATGTGAACTCGTGGCAATTAAAGCTGAACTCTATCAGAAAGCCTGGACTAAACTACTACTGTTCACTTAAAAGTGTACTGGAACTTAGAAAAGTGCCATATTGTTTACATGACTAATTTTATTTTATTCTTCTAGTTTATTTTAAATACCATGGTAAATAATTTTAATAGGTGTACATTTTGTTTTGATCATCACATATTTTTTTCTTTTTTCTTATTCTTTTTTTCCACTTTATTTGAAATGATGTTTAATAACAATACTAGCTAATTATACAATAATATTTTTTGTAGATAGCATTTTAGGGTTCTTGTACACAGACCTGAAGAAGTCTAGAAGGACGAAAGCCATCTTTGTTAACAATAAGTTACGGAAATAGAATATGGTTTGCATAATGGGTTTTTTGCATGCCAAATGTATATGCATATATTTATATATATTTTAGATTGCCAAAGGTTGTCTATGGTTTAGATATTTCCAACAATGTAGTATATTGTCTTGTATAAAATCACAGACTTAATAATCTGGTTAATAAGATGTACCACATCATTATTAACTTTAAAGTACATAAGGGTTATATTATTATGACAGCTACTAAGTAGGTCAGGACCAGCTCAAATGAAACACTGATGAGGGAAGGGATGTGAATTTGTTATCATGTATACCAATACATTGTGTTTTACAGCACAATAAACCACTCCCATACCTGATAAAAAGCATGGATCGCTTGTCTGTGTGCTTAATAAAAGATTTTTATACTGGAAACAGACTGTTTACCCTGCTTGGATTATTTGTGAATACTTAATAATTCTGTATAACATTTCAAATTATATTGTTTATTGTTTTTTGACTTAGGATGAGTTTAAGTTTGCTACTTCTTCTACCATTATCTGATCTTATTAATATACAGTGATTAACTATATATATATATATATATATATATATATATATATATATATATGAATTAAAAATCTTCCACACACACTTCAAATTATTATTATTCACATTTCAAATTATATTGTTTATTGTTTTTTGACTTAGGATGAGTTTAAGTTTGCTACTTCTTCTACCATTATCTGATCTTATTAATATACAGTGATTAACTATATATATATATATATATATATATATATATATATATATATATATATATATATGAATTAAAAATCTTCCACACAGAGAAGTTTCTTAAACTGTTTTGTTCTCACTATTACATTGACAAGTATTTTATTGCAACACAGTGTCACATAGGTACAATAGGTCATTTTACTGTTTTGTTTCAATAGATGCTCTTACTAGTTTTATCAACATACTTTCAATTCTTGTGTTTTCCATTTTTTTTCCCTACTACAGTTTCACAGAAGACTTAACTAGGCGTAGCTTTAACAACCTATAGTATCAGTCAATTATTTCAATTTCTAATTAAAGAATAACCACTCCCAAAAACTGGAAAAATGTTATCTTTAACTTTCTTGTATTACCGATGTCTCTGTATTAAAGTAAGTCATTTTTATTATTTCCTTTTTGTTATACCCCAAAATAAAAAATACACTGGGAGCTCACCAATAAGAGGAACGAGTCGTGGAAAATGTTTATTCAAACATGAACATAAACTAATAGACACTTGCAAAGAACTAACAGCGAATGCAACAACTGAGACAGATATTAACGCTTTCACTGAACAAATAGCGTTTTCGTACCAACTTCATCAGATACATTTCACAGTATAGTGGATCTTTATATATTTAATTGAATTAAAGAATGCGTACTGACATTGGTCCGTCTGATAATTGATTAATTACACAACAAAATCTTAAAGAACAAGTCTTTAAAACTTGAATTTGTTTAAAACCAGCCTGTTGATGTCTGTTAACAACGTCATATGCAATGAAAATAACAAATGTACAATATTATTATAAAAAATATATACAATAACAATACAAAAACAATACAAAAAATATATATCTTATTTAAAATAAACGTTGTTAGTTTATGTTCGTGTTTGAATAAACATTTTCCACGACTCGTTCCTCTTATTGGTGAGCTCCCAGTGTACCTTATTGGATTTAGTTTTTATTCACTAGCATCTACGTGGTTCATACCCCAAAATAACATGAAAAAAGGGTCTGCCATGCTGCATGATTCTGTTTTACATTCAATGCTTTCATCTCCATATAATCATTTTGGAAGGAGAGACAAAAAGCCCTATGATGAGAAGATCAGTTACTGTGGTTGTCACTCTCCATTACATTACAACAGTACTATGCCTATTTTATATGAAGGATCTATATAATTAAAATAAAAAATATTAACACTGATGAACATTTCATTGATTCCCAACCTATAAAATACTAAAACACATTGAACAATCTAAAATATCAACTGCTCTATCTCCAACTACCCCAGTTCTCCCAGCTTTCATAATCATCTCTCAACCCAGTCTTACATAGCCCCCCTAAGTCTAAATTTCATGATCTCACTTTAGCCTTAAAACGTCCATCCCACTCCCTAAGCCTAAATACCCCATTCATTCCCAAATCATAAGAGTCTCTTCACACTCCCTAACTTTAAAATTCCCTTCATGCTCTCTAACCATAAGACACCCCTCACACTCCATAACCTTAAGACTCCCCACTGCTTAAACCTAAGCTTTCTTCCCATTGTTGGACTCTAATCCTAAATCTTCCAATTTGCAAGTTAGCAGTGTAAGTGAATGACACCTCTGTATTAATTTATACTGTTAAGTGCACAAAATACACTTTGTTGAGCTTGTAGCTTTACCACCAGTGATGTAGAATTCAAATATACACTTTGACAAAGTGCTGCAAAAGTTTCCTTTAACAAATGCAACCTTGATAAAATTGATATATATATATATATATATATATATATATATATATATATATATATATATATATATATATATATATATATATATATATATATGAAGAGAGATAGTTTTGGTGGGGCGTAAGGTGTTAGGGAGTTGATCAGATGATAATGAAATTAATACCACCCTTGTTGAAAGCCCATTTTGTTAAATTCTCATTTAGTCAAATATGGCATAGTTTTATAATATAGAATACATAGTATTATACCATGACCCCCCCATTAATATTTCAAAACGTGCACGCTGATTGGTCAGCGTGCATGTTGTAAATCGACTTATACTAATGGAAAAATGTCCGGTCATCTCCGTTGCTTTTTTTAAACCTGTCTTGCTTATGTTAAAGGAGTTTAACATAGCGAGACAGTGTGTAAAAAGCAACGGAGATCTTGCTTTCTCCGTTGCTTTTTTTTTTTAAACCTGTCTCGCTGTGTTAAATGGGTTTAGCATAGCCAGACAGCTTTAAAATAAGCAATGGAGATCTCCATTGCTTATTTTAAAGCTGTCTCGCTGTGTTACACCCATTTAACATAGCGAAACAGTAAAAAGCAATGGAGATCTTGCTTTCTCCGTTGCTTTTGCCCACAGCTCTGATGTACTGTGTAGGCATACGCATGCGCAGTACATCAGAACTGCCGCAGAATACCAGACAGTCTGATGTGGAAGGGCAGCAAGGAGGCATTATACAATGCCATTATTTAAGAAAAGTAATTTTTTTTTTCTTAAATAATGTCATTGTATAATAGCAATGACCCACTTCTGGGTGTGGGTAATGCTGGATTTACCCACGGTTGGCTTTGTTTGGCCACTCGGGCTTCGCCCTCATGACCAAACCACGCTAACCATGGGTAAATCCAGCATTACCCACACCCAGGCGTGGGTTATTGCTATAGTAGTAGTACTCAATATGAACATATGAAGATGTTTTCTGTGCAGATTGCTATTATTTATATATATATATATATATATATATATATATATATATGTAAAATCTCTGCTTCTACTTTTTCTGTTTGCATATCATTGATGATTCCCTGTATATGGTACTTCCTTTTTCTCCACTGTTAAGCAACTGTTAAAATTAGTGTAATTAAGTAAGAGAGTGTAGGGGTTGAGGGAACTTGATCCATGGAAAAAAATATTTTCAGAATATTGTCTGGTAGGTACTTTTTATTGTGTAAAGTTTCAGTCAGTTAGGAACATAAATAAATAGATATTCAACTCCACTAAAAACACCTCTGAACATAGCTAGAGGAGAACAAAAAACAGGTAAAAAAAACTCTTCAATATTAAGATTTTTTCCTTTGACCGATATAAAGGTCTTCATCAGAATACGATTTGTTGTTAACAAAAATTGCTCAAAAAGATATAGCTGGTTATGTTATTTTGCATTACAACAGTATGCATATTATCTATTCAAAACTCAAGTAATGAAAGTACAGCTGTGTAGAATAAAATAGGTAATTACGGATCTGCAAGAATTGGGTTAGTAGAGGCTTTAGACCAAAGATATACTTTGAAAGGATATCCTAAAGGTATGGTAAAAGGACAGCCTAAAAAATTACAGTGGGAGGTTTTGAAAACAAGTTTTCAACAAAAGATGAAAGTAAACCAAATTGTTCAGTGTTGATGCCATTCACCTTCTTAGTGGATAATTTTTATATCGCCAATATCGTTTACAATAACAGAGAGCAACAAGATCATGGAAGTTGTGGGTAAGCAGCCAGCATTTTTAAATAAAAGGGGAGAAACATCAAGAACTATTTTGAAAAAGAATTGTATAGAAATGTTGATGGGAATAATGGAACATTTAAAAGTTACACTTACTCTTTGTGTAGGTATATTTCAGATAGTCCACATTTTTATTGCTTTATTACTAAGAGGATCTATGGGGCAATGTAATTAAATTTCTTTAGTGTATGCTGCTCAAAGTACAGTTTGCTTTGGATTTTATATTAGTACAACTAATAGATAGCTCTAAAAACATGTATGAACATCATTATGCAGTCAGACAGATGTCAAAATAGCTTTGGCTAAGCATTCTGAGAGTTGTGTTGGTTTCAAAAAAATATTTTTAAGGTTTTACATTTTGCACAAGCAAGACAATTACCATCACAGCACATAAAGCCACATCTAATTGTGTCTCAACTACCAAGCCTATAAGGTGAAACGCTCCACAACCCAATATTCTGTTCATAGGAGACTCCACTGCGAGACATACATGTCCTTCTTACCAAGCTGGATAAGGAGAAGGTTACAGTTAGTTGCCCTTTGGGAAGAGAATCAGCCAGATGATGCATGCACTCATGTAACTTACTTTAAGTACCAGTATGATTTAGACATAGTCCATGTAGACATGTATGATCTGAGATGTACCTCCTTGGATTATATGAACAGAGACATGATTGAGCTCTCAGAATATGTATCACTGGCAGATATGAGGCCAGCATTTTGTGACATTCTACCATTACAAGGATGATGTCATAATACTAGCAGAAAGTGATCAACTTTAATAAGTGGCTTAGATACTGGTGTCATTCCAAAGGGGTCCAATACTTGTCAACTTGGGGGGAAATGGTTGACAGGCCATGCTGCTTTGTGGGGATGGTTTTCACCTGTTACCTCTAGGCTTTTGGATATTGGACAAAACATTATCCACCCCACAGTGCCTTCTTTAGGCATTGCCAAACAGCCAAACCTTCCAACATAACGAAAGCTACTCAGGACAAGCTAAAGTTGTTACTGTTCAATGCTAGGAGTCTCAACAAGAAATTACACTCCCTGGAGGCATGCCTCACACTGGAGAATGCTGATGTCTGTGCAGTTACTGAAACATGGTTCAAAGCCATGGGAAGCACTGGCAGTGCATGGCTATAATGCCTTTCATATGTTCCAACCACGCACTGAACATGAAAGAGCAAAAGGAGGAGGTGTATCTAACTACATAAAGGGTAAGCACACCTTAAGGCTGGTAAAAAAATATGAAGTGGTTGAGCTACTGCATGTCCAACTAACCATGGAAAAAATCCATTAAAATATTCTTGATAGATGGAGGTCCCCAGCTATGAACCAGGAAACCCATATATTATATGTGACGTTACAAGAATCACTCACCATCCAGCCCATACATCATCCATTCACCATACTCATGAGTGATTTTAACTATCCCTCCATTAATTGTGAGGCATATATGATCACTAACATGCAGGCCCAAAGATTTCTTAAATTTGTAAATTTAAGTGCCCTGGAGCAGCTACTCTGCACTCCCACTAGGGCAACAAATATCCTAGATCAAGTAATCACAAATAAGGGTAAGTGCTGCATCTCCCTCCTCTAACCCCCCCCCCCCCACACACACACACACACACACACACACACACACACACATTGTGATATCCTCACTGGCAAGATCAGATTACAAAGCAATCTCCCTTGAAATAAAGATAAAAATAGTCCCCTCCACCTAACCCCAAAAAACTTAAAAGAACTTTTCTAAGGTAAATTACCCCCTGTTAAGGGACAATATAGCTAGTTTTCAAACTCCCCCAAACTCAGCAAACACAGAAACCTATGCAGAGGCATACACAAAAGCCCTGAACAACCATATAAACAACTGCATAGAAACGGTAGTACCAGAATAAAATAAACCCAGGTCAAACCACAAAAACAACTGCTATAAATAGGTTTTACAACAAAGAAAGAAAATCATATTGAGAAGTAAAAGGGAATATGCACAACAGAGCAAAACTTCTCTCATTAGTCTAAACAAGTAAATCAGGGAACTAGTCAAGTCTCTGAAAGCAAACCTTAACGTAAAAATAGCCTTCAGGGCTAAGTATAACTATAAGGCATTTTTCAGTTTTGTCTACAGTTTTAAGGGCATCACCTAACAATGTGTGGAATTAGTTGTAGATGACATCACCTATACTCATATAGCAAATCTGCTGGCTGACAAATTCAGCTCAAATTTTACCTCTGCATCACCCCCCCAGTCCTCCCCCAAGAAATACCCTTCACCACTCCATCCCCAATTATCACCAAAAAACATCTTGCCACTCTGCTCTCTAAAGTTAAAAACATGGCTTCAGTGGGGCCTGATGATATACCAGGTTGTCTTTTAAACAGCATAAATCAGAGCTTGTCAGGTCCATTAGAATTTCTGTTTAACCATAGTCTCCGGACTGGTTTTGTCCAAGCAGAGTGGAAGACAGTAGCAGACATTCCATAGCATAAAGAGGGACCATCTACTAACCCAAGAAATTACAGACCCATAAGTTTAACTAGTCTTACATGTAATGCCATGGAAAGAATAATTGTGAACCTGTTAAATACTGACAAAGAAAATCTCCAAACACTAGACCTGACCCACTTCAGCTTTGGTCACTTCATGCCAAATGAAACTGGTGGATTTTTTGATAAAGTCACTAAGGCCATGGATGAGGGTAAAACAGTATGTACCTCAACCTAGCCAAGGCATTTGACACAATTACCCACTTAGGTGTTATAAATAAACTCACAAAACTAGGTATAAATCCCTACATCACCACATAGATAGCCAAATGGCTCATGAACAGGATACGTGGTTAAAGTGGGTGAATCCAAATCCAGCAAGAGGCCAGTTACTAGTAGTGTGCCACAGGGCTCAGTGCTGAGGCCACTCCTGTTTGGAATATACTTCACTAAAGTCAAGGCTAATATGGAAGGCCTCTGGATGACAAAGTTTGCTGATGACCATAAGCATCCCCCAGTGATGTAAACAGCCTTCAGGAGGGTCTAGATCAACAAGTGACTGGTGCCAGAACCATGGCCTAAAACTATATTTTGGAAAAATGCATTATCATACCATTTGGGAAGTCAAACACCCCTGCAAATTACATCAATAGCATACCCCTAACAGTAGACTCAGACATGAGAGATCTAGGTACACAGATAGATAGATAGTAGCCTCAACTTTTACCACCATGTGTCCACAATGGTGAGGAAGTCCTTCTATGTGGCACAACTTATAAGTACAGGTATGGCATGCAAATCCAAGGAAATTATAGTCCTGCTGTACTCAGCCCTCATTAGACAAATAATATACAATACACAATTTGGCATGCATTTGGCTATGCACTTACAGCGGCTGGAGTGACTTCAGCGGTTCCCCACACACAAAGAAAATACAGGGAGTAAAGTCCATGCCCTATGCAGATAGACTAAAATCCTTATCCCTTTACTCTGTCTCCTACCAACTGTTAAGGGGTGACCTATGCCTGATCTACAAAGCACTCACAAATCCAGCCCTGATGGAGATGCTACACATCCACAAGTCAAACAGCATGAGGGTCACCTGATCTAGGGATCTAAACTTAGTCAGCAACTCAAACAAAACATGCTGGAGAGACAGATATGTGTCTCATAGATTGCCCCTTCTTGGAACAGGCTTCTTATACACATTAAGCAGAGCCATTTACTGGCCGCGTTAAATGCAGTTTGGATCAGTGGACAGGAATCGCAAATTTACAGCTGGAGTGATGCCAGTATCCCTTATGGATAGGGACAATCTGTAAGATGCTGAAGGCATAGGCTCAAATCCATACAATCATCTTTCCCCTAGGGGTCATTTATTGGGTAAAATTGGGTTGTGTTGGCTAGGCTTGTAATGGCTCTTTAGCCATTATCCTAGTAATGAACCTACAAACATATAACACCATGCAATTTAAGGACAAAACATAAATATTTAGTAAATTAAATGGAAGCATTGTAAAGGGGCACAGTTTTTTGTAAGTACAGCTGTGCCTGGGATTTAGAAAGGCTTACTGTGATGCCGAAGCCTTATCGTGCAATGATTCCACATTGCGGTAAATCTTTCTCATTTAGAGATCAATCTGCCACTGTGGTTTTCCTCTCAAGGGACCCGTAGTGCAGACAGTGGTCTTGTAGATGAAGCCAAATGCTAATGAGGCAGTCCAGAATAGTGACTAATGTGACTAATGTTAATTAGCCATGTGCTCTCCTGCTTAAGGGTGGGAACTCAAATGAACTCACAAACTACTGCCCCATAGCCCTACTTTCCCCCTTAGCAAAAATTATGGAGAGATGTATTCACCATCAGCTACTTGATCATCTCCTCCAAAACCACCTGCTAGTTGACTGCCAGCATGGTTTTAGGCCTTTCCATAGTACTACAACTGCTCTACTATCCTTTTCTGACTGCATTAATAAAAATCATGACAACAGCTTACTGTCCTCAGCCCTCTTTATTGATCTCTCAAAAGCATTTGATATGGTTAATCATCAGTTACTGTTAAACTCACTCAAATCACTTTCACTAGATACCCAGACAGTTAATTGGTTCAAGTCCTATCTAGGAAATAGACAACAAGCAGTTCTCTGGGAAAATAAACTATCTACTCTTCTCCCTATAACTCTTGGAGTCCTACATGGCTCCATTCTGGGACTTCTCCTTTTCACTATTTTCATAAATGATCTGAAAATCTCCCTTCCACAAACCACCTGCATACAATATGCCGACGACTCGACATTAATATGTTCAGCCTCCTCGCCTGCTGGACTTCATTTGAGTACCCAAGCAGTATTTACCTTAGTTGAAAACTGGTTCCATCGACGTTGTCTCCTCCTTAACCCCAAAAAAACTAAATTGGTACTATTCTCTCCCACTCAGAAGTCTCCTGCTATCAGCTTCACAATTACATCTAATAATGGTACTGTAATAACTCCGGACACAACCACCAAATTTTTAGGTGTAACAATTGATCATAATCTAAACTTTGACACACATCAACCTAACCATTAAACCAGTTAATAAAAAACTTGGTTTCCTCTACAGACTTAAACCCTATTTCACACCTCTAGCTAGGACTGCTATTGCCCAAACTCACTTAATCTCCACCCTTCTCTATGCATCCCCAATCTATACCAACTTATCCAAAAATAATCTTCATAAGTTGGAAACAGCCTATAATAACATAGCTAGATTTGCCACTGGTGCCCCTTTTCGAATCCACCACTGCCAAAATCTTAAATTGCTAGGATGGCTGGAATTGCAAAGCCAGAATCTTTTCCAGCAACTTACTACTTTACACAAGATCTTACACCATCCCACAGATACACCTATACTCTCTACCCTTATCTGCCATATAAAAATCTAACAACCCTTCGATCAGCTAATAAGGTACTAGTAGCTACCCTAAAGTCCAACAACAAATCTGGAGATAGCTTGTTCTCAAACTCTGTTGGTAACTCTTGGAACACTCTTCCAACTGAACTAACAGCCCTTTCTTCTACCCCACTTTCCAAGAAGCAATTAATAATCTTCCTTAAAGCCCAATGGCTTTGCCCATGCACAAATCCTGACTGACACTTTCTCCCCTAGCAGGACCATTTTTACTATCTATCTTTAACATGCTATTTCAGGTGCTCTGATATTCTCTCTTAATTTCTACTGTAGTAGCTCACCTCCTAAGGTTTGGTATACTTTATAAACAATGCTACCCTCAAAAAAAATGTTTTATTAATCCTTTTACTCAACATTTTTAACTTATTTAGTTGGGTATGTTGGTATGTTACTGTAACAGTACTATATAAATGTTCCTGTATTTAAAATGTTTTACCTATCTGACATTATCTATATTGTATATGGTCAAGATTTCTGTCTTGTAAATTGTCTTAATGTGGAGCTTTTCTCCCTGGGCCTCTGCTGAAAATGGACATACATCCATTCTGACTATCCCGGTCAACAAATGTAAATTAAAATAAAATAAATAAATAAATAAGTGGAGACACTGGCCAAGGATGCATCAGTGTGTGTGTGTGTGTGTGTGTGTGTGTGTGTGTGTGTGTGTGTGTGTGTGTGTGTGTGTGCGCAAGTGAGTGAGTTTTTATTTCTCTGAGTGTGGGGGGATTGTTTATGAATGAGTGGATATGTTTTTATGGGTGCAGGAGTCTGTGTCTGCGTATATGGCTATCTGAATGTTTGAGTGTTTGCATCTGTTGGGAGACCTTTATTAACTCATTGCATGGGCTGTTTGGGAGTACACAAGCCAAGTAAGATCTAACTGCACAATGCTTGATTCTGACACATAGTAGTGAGCCACTAATAAAGTCTTTCTCTGTGTTCTTTATCAAGTACATAAAATGAAAATTCTGTCCAACACACTAAATGACTAGCCTGCACCTACCACCTAGCTTGGGTGGTGAGAATCTCTCTGAATCCAGTACCTCATGTGTAAGAAGTAATTTTTTTTCATGGTTTTTGTTCTGTAAAAATAATTTTAGTATTTCTATTTGATTTGTAATTTTTGTTTGTTTTGTTTCTTTGTTTTGTGAACTGCGGATAAAAATGTGTTTTTGTAAAGGTAATATACTATGCCATATTTGTTTTCTAAGTTAGTAGTAAACTAGCAGCTGCAGATAAGATGGAGGAGTAGGTCCTCACCTCCCCCCCTACCCCTTGCTACAAGTTTGAATCTGTAGCCTGTTGTTTAAGTTATCTGAGTTACAAAAACGTTTGAAGTGCATCGTCTGTCATAGAGGTTTGTAGTATGGAGCAGTGTTGCCTGACATGATGAATGACGGTAGCAAAATATAATTTATTACCCATTGTTGCTTAGCACTTTTAGTGAAATACCTATCGTAGCAGCCTGTATTAATGGGAGATAGATGAGACAAAAGATGAGCACTCAGGAATTTAGGATATTAGCATGTTATATTTTAAGATGAGAATATCATGAACTTGTGTTGCAACATTTAGTAGTATTTAGTATTGCACTTAATTCCTTCAGGCTTGGGTGAATCAGTATGATCTCATGTATTTTTTCTTGGTGCTGTCTTTCAGTTGTGGCCTTTAGAAATATAGCCTTGTCTCTGTTTGGTAGATGCTAAAATACCTTATGTAAGAGAGTATCACACATTAGAATGCAAATAAAATTGAGTTACCTAAAAACAAACTGCACAGAATAACAGCATCATAGGAGACTACTGCTATCAACCTGGAGGTCATTTCAAGCCTAGCCATTTCATCCCAATGTAATATCAAAAATACTATAGTCAATACCCAGGACTGTATTTAATAATGACTGCCCATCGCCAAGAGGGTTGTGGGCACTGTCCCTGTTAAGAATTTACGGTGCCCCCTCCACTCGTCCAGGTTCCTTTTTAACAGTGTCATAGAGGTGTTCTGCTTCACATGAACTGGCAGCCTATTCCAAAGAAGCGGCAGTCACTGGGAGACAAATCTGTCCCTCCAACATGTCCTATTCAAGTCACAGGCCATATTTAGGTCTTGCTTGTCTGCCATTTCTATTATTTATGATTAAGCATTGGCCTACATGGCCTGCAGGTTCCTATACACACTTTGTCTATGTACAGATGGCTGCATGCCATAATCCCACAAAAGTGAATATTTGTTTGGAGGCTCCTAAAGGAGCAATCCTGTACTGCAAGTGTAATCACCTTGATTCAGTTTAGGGGTCTGCAGTCCTTTACAGCCATGGAACTGTATTTTAATTGTCATTCAGTAGACTTACCACAACCCTGAAAATGTTCTGAAAACTTATACATTTAGTCACCTGGAATGCCCTGCCCTCTACTCTGAGGACCTGTGACAATCCACACACCTTCAAAACACAACTTCATTCTTACCTGTTTCTTCACAGGAAATGTAACTGCACTCTTCAACTCATACCACCCAAGCTCTGCTCCTCCTTCTCTCCTGGCTAACCTTCATACCTTCCTAATTTCTCTCATATACTTAGATTATAAATGTAACTAAACAGTAACATCCAGCCATCATGCTGTATGCCTGTCTTTCTCTTGAAAAATTTTTAATAGTTTTGCTGTCTTTACTGAATGATACCTGTTTTGACTGTAATACTACCTGTTGGTTGTTATACTGTCTGTTGATTGTTATACTACCTGTTGATTGTTATACTACCTGTTGATTGTTATACTACCTGTTGATTGTTATACTACCTGCTGATTGTTATACTACCTGTTGATTGTTATACTACCTGCTGATTGTTATACTACCTGTTGATTGTTATACTACCTGCTGACTGTAATACTACCTGCTGATTGTTATACTACCTGTTTTGACTGTTATACTACCTGTTGATTGTTATACTACCTGCTGATTGTTATACTACCTGTTGATTGTTATACTACCTGCTGATTGTTATACTACCTGTTGATTGTTATACTACCTGCTGATTGTTATACTACCTGTTGATTGTTATACTACCTGCTGACTGTAATACTACCTGCTGATTGTTATACTACCTGTTTTGACTGTAATACTACCTGTTGATTGTTATACTACCTGCTGATTGTTATACTACCTGTTGATTGTTATACTACCTGCTGATTGTTATACTACCTGTTGATTGTTATACTGCCTGCTGATTGTTTATGCTACCTGTTGATTGTTATACTACCTGTTGATTGTTATACTACTTGTTGATTGCAATGCAAATATTTTTCTTGTAATTCTCTATGTAATGTAACTTTGTATTGTGGAGCTTTTCTCCCCGGGCCTCCACTGAAAATGGGCTCTCGAGCCCAGTGGACTTCCCCGGTCTCCAAACTGGAATAAATAAATAAATATAAATAAATACCTGTCTGCCTGTTATATCTGAAATATAGGAAATATTTCCAGTGATAAAGAATTGCACTGTAACACATTACTGGCTTGTTTAGTTGCTTGGTATAGGATTTAAAATGCAGTTCATAAAATTTATGTCATAAACAGAAATAATATGCATCAAATAGATGTTGCCTGTCATGGAAATAAATTTTGCACAATGCCATACCAACCTGGTTGAGTCATACTTTTTACCACATGATATAGTGCTGTCATTCTTTTACCCACACCTTCTTTTCCCTATTTTGTCCATCTAAAAAGGTGACAACCCCAAAATATAGATATAGCTATATGTATTATTTATTTATTAATTAATTAATTTATTTATTTTTTTAGCAAGTTAGTTGTATAGACTTGGCAACTTACCATATTTATACTATACAGCAACTTTGTCAGCATGTATGAGATGTCTTTAATGTTAGGCTGCTTTGTAACTTCAGGCCAATGCTGTAGAGAAGAAACAAAGAACTAACTAGGTCCTAATCTCTTTGTCCCATCTCTTGAACTTTTATGATTTTGGCAAATATCGTACCTAATATCTCCCACTTTGCTTGAGAAAGACTAGAATAGAAAATGCCATAGATAAAAGAAAAAAAATCCTAGTCAATCTCTAATGTGATACCCATCATAGGCCAGCAGGTCCCCCATTTGCATTTCTCTCCTCACCCCTGCTTTTATATGGAAGCATTAATCAGGCCATCAACCAGGCTATTACAGTCACTGCTGTCCCTTCTTTATGTACTCACTTTTAAGAAACCTATTATGGGACAGTAGGACTGAATCCAATCTCCCTACCCACATTCACATCACACAACTGATTCTGGTGTGTCATTCCCTAAATATCACTTACTACATCACTTATTCTTCTTTCCCCCTTCTCTTCTTCCAACTTCTCCTGCTACTCAAGTCTAACCCACCTCACCTGTAGTTGCTGACTTTATGTTTTTCAGGAGCCTGGCATTGACCAAGTACCGTGACCCATGTTCCTAGGCACTAAATTAAGATGCAGCACACATGTAAGGGGAAATGGCTGGAGCTATGTATTTACTGTCTACATCAATCAGGCCATGCTGAATCAAGAGAGTCAGTTCTAATCACTTTATTCAAGACATGTCTAGATTCCTGTTCTCTCTCTACAAACACTCACACACACACACACATGCGTGTGTGTATGTATACGTGTGCATATATGTGTGTATGTGTGTATCTGTATATATATATATATATATATATATATATATATATATATATATAT
>NC_056744.1:1272596103-1272651103 GCF_019279795.1 Protopterus annectens
TGAAAATGCTTGTAGAGTCTAAATCAGAGACTGAGTGGAAGTTGGAGCCACCTACAACAGCAAAAAGTTGAGATCCCTCATCAAATCCTCTAAAGCTAGCTATGAAAACAGAATTGCAGCAGATAGTAAAGACAACCACAAGGCCTTCTATAGTTATGTAAAGAATCTCCACGGCAATAACCAGATTTGCTCTGACCTACTGTACAATGGTACCTCCTATACGGAGCCAACAGATATTGCCACTATACTGGGCCGACACATTCAGTGTCAACTTTACCCCTCCCCCCAAAGGACCAATCACAATACAAGTAGATTGCCAGGCACCCAGTATTACTGCTGCACAGGTTAAAACAGCACTGTCCACCGTCAAGAATACAGCTTCCATGGGACCTGACAATATCCCTGGCTCTGTTCTACATGAACTACAGAGTGAACTGGCAGCTGACCTGTGAGCCCTGTTCAATCACAGCCTCACGTCAGGTTTTGTCCCTACTGAATGGTGCACTGCTACAGTCATCCCTCTCCACAAAGGAGGAGCGACTACAGACTCTGGGAACTATTGCCTCATTAGCCTGATGAGTCTGATATGCAAAGCTATGGAACGCATCCTCATGGACCGAATAAACAAGGATATGGGGAATCTCCAAACTCTGGATCCCACACAGTTTGGTTTTGTGAAGTGTAAATCATGTCTGCTCAACTTGATCGACTTCTTTCAGTCAGTCACCAGAGCTGCGGATGAAGGCAAGGTGGTTCATACAGCCTATCTTGATACCACTCCCCACTCAGCAATCATGGAAAAACTCACTAAGCTAGGCATCAACCCTATATCACTAGGTGGGTTGCAAACTGGCTCACAGATAAAACCCACAGTGTGAAAGTAGCTGACTCCAAGTCAGGCTGCTGACCAGTCATGAGCGGAGTCCCACAGAGATCGGTCCTGCATCGTCTCATGTTTGGTATCTACTTCTCTGAAGTCCAGGCCAACACGAAGGGACTCTGGCTGACAAAGTTCACAGATGATTGCAAGTTGGGAGCTATTATTATCACCCAAAGTGATGTTGACATCCTACAGAAATGCCTCACTGAGACCAACGACCGGTGTCAGAACCATGGCCTTAAGCTCAATGCCAAAAAATGTGTTGTTATCCCCTTTGGGAAAAACCCAGTTCCCATGAATTACCACATCGATGGTAGTCCACTGAACACAGAAGGCATTATAAGAGATATGGGAACACAGGTTGACAGCAACCTCTCCTTTGACCACCACATTGCCATTGTGGTCAGAAAGTCCTTCTATGTGGCACATCTCATTACTAAGGGTTTTGCATCCAGGAAGAAAGAGGTCATTGTCTCCCTCTACTCTTCCCTCATTAGGCCAATCATCAAGTACAATGCTCCATTTGGCATGTACCTCACTAGACACCTGCAATTGGAGAGGCCGCAAAAGTACCTCACAAAGAGGATCCTAGGCCTTAAATACTTGTCCTATATGGATAGACTAAAAAATCTTCAACTATTCTCTGTCTCATTTCGCCTACATAGAGGTGATCTCTGCTTGACTTACAAAGACATGTCTGCCCCAGCGCAGTTAGAAATTCTACATCTAAAGAAATCCCAATCCCTGTGCACCACATGCTCCAGAGACTTAAACCTCATTACCACAATCAACAGAACATACTGGAGGGACAGGTTCAGAACCCAGAGGCTGCCCATGCTCTGGAATAGACTTCCCATACATGTCAGGCAGAGTACCTCACTGGCCCTCTTCAAGAGAAATCTTGATGACTGGATGGGAAATAGAAAATTCACCCAGAGGATCACTCCAGTGGTTCTACTTGACAGAGGCAATGGGAACTAAGGTCGGGTGGCATGATGCCAGGGTAATCCTATGGGCTAGGCTTATACAGGCTCCAGGGCCATTAGCCTAGTGCACACCTATGAAACTATGAACCTATTATTTGTACTAGTACATGTAGCTGTTAACAAGAATGTACCTGCCTTGAAAAAAGTAAGTAAGGAGGATGACCTGGACTCACACCTAGTGGGTTTTGAGCATTACACTATCTTAGAGAACCAAGGCGGGAAAAACAGGGTGAAAATCAAGTCATCTCAACTGACAGCAGAGGCACTAAAAAGGTATATGATCATACAAGGAGCTGATTACACAGACTTCTGTAAGCTGAAAAATATTGTTGGCTAGGATTGTAATAACCAATGAAGTGTTAGCCATAATATTTTGTAACTGGACTTTCAGTGCTCACAAGCATGACTTAAAACATATTCTAAGGCTATGGACAGGCCGTGATAGCAAAAGCAAATTGAACATGTTTACAAATTTTGGCAGTAGACAGCATTGATATAAGAAAATGGGTATTACTGTGGGAATGCAAGAACTCTGATAAAGTAATACATTTAGTAGAACACTTGCAAATTTATGATACATTGTTTAAACCCAAATTCTATGCTTCTAAGTCTAAAGCTACACTAAGAAATGTGCCATTCTTCTGAATCAAGACACAGCAAGTTTTGTATTAACTTGTTTCTAATGTGGAGGTACGGGTCACATTGCTAAATTTTGTGCTGCTAATACTGAAGAGAATGTTAGTAGCAGAAATGCAAAAACTGAACTGAATACTACCAATTACATTTTTACCTGGGAAGTGTGATAATGGTATAGCTAGTATAAATAAGTCGCTGCTATATCATTGTGGTAGTCAAGCTAGGCAATTGTACTACATTTTAAGAGGGAAGAGTAGTACAATTGCTACTAGATTCTGGAAGTATAATTATCCTTATCAAGGGTCCCTGGTGTGCAAGCCTCACATCAGTAACAAAACTGCAGTCCTTCCAGTTTACAATAACAAAAAGGCCTGGACCAGCTAATACGAATGCCAGAATTTTGCCTATATCCTACAAACAATTATTTTGTGTCCAAAACCCATTTTTTTCTGCCGGGAGGGGATAGTTGTAAAATGTTGACTGCAGTAAATGAGTATTTTGCCTTTATGTACAAAGCAAAGTCACTGACAGTATTTTCAAAGAAAGTTAGTGAAAAAATTCATTTAAATTGGCCAGCTAATTAATTATTACTACTGCATAAAAGACACATGCCTGATAAGAGGAATTCATGAAGTTAGATTCATACTTGGATGTTCAAAAAGGGATCAACAGCAGCTTACATGAAGACCTTGGACATGTGGAGAGCAACAGTTGGGGCTTAGATGTGGATTGAACCCAGATGGATCCCCTAGTATAGAGAGCTGAAATTTGGGCATGAGTGGAGCTGCAGTCTAGAATTTTTATGACAGCCCATTTACTGAAGGGGCTCAGTGAAACTATATATAACTAATGGAGAGCATTAAAAGTTACACACCTTAGAAAGTGCTGTTATGGTCATTTCACCAAGACCAAATCACCTAAAGTTCACTTCACCTAAAACCCAATTGACCGATTCTCATTTCACCAACAGCTTACAATGCCAAATTTCAAAATACTACATTTTAAACCATAGACATGCATACCTACAACACCAGTGAATAACTCTTACCAGAACTTAAACACTACTTACTTATCCTCATAACAGAAGTTAAGACAGAAGACAATATAAAATCAAACTAGGTGGGGGGGATATGCCCCCCACAACCCCCAATGCAGGGGTTGTGCCCTCCACACCCCCTCTAACTATATATACTAACTCCAGGATCGCACTACAGTGGGGAAAAGGGCATATACATTTTACTTGCCTTACAGTACTCTACACACTGCCACTACTAAAAGTCGGTGAAATGAGAGTCGGTCAAATGAGTTTTAGGTGAAGTGAACTTTAGGTGATTTGGTCTGGGTGAAATGAAAGTCAGTCAAATGAGTTTTAGGTGACATGAAGTAGACCCATATGCATACATATATAGGTTTACTATCAAAATGTCAAGATAACTTACCTCAACAGTGAAAAGGATGAACATGGAGTGGTAGAGGCAAAACTGCACACAAAGTTCCTATCGACTGTGAAACGTTGATACAGAGAATGTGTTTGCAGTTTGGAGTGTCAGTGTTTTGAAGTGCTTCAAACTACAGTGCGGATCGGGAAAATTACCCTTTTCCTCACTGTAGTGTGATCTTGGAGTTAGAATATATAACTAGCAGGAGATGTGGGAGGGTGCAGGGTGGGGTCTTTGAAAGAATTGACATTCTAAGCAAACGGTGTGATGCTTTTTCGTTGTTACAGGTCGGGGATGTGAATGGTCGAGGTAAGTCATCTCGACATTTTGATAGTAAACTATATATATATATATATATATATATATATATATGAGAGAAAGAGAGCTATATTAAAATTTCAAACATTCAGATATTCAAGTCTAAAAAAATTGAACACAAAAGACTAATGCACAAGACATAGAAAATCAAAAAAAAAAATTAACAATATTTTATTCAGGTGGCAAGCCACCTTGCACCTCCCCAATACCCATCGCTAATTATATGTACCACCTCTGAGATCACACCACAGCATAGAAAGGGAAAAATCACACTTCCCGCTCTACAACAATCGCAGACAACCAGCATTTTTCAAAATTCTGACATTTTCATATAAAATGACTGTAGCAAATGGGTTTGCTATGTTGAACCTTCGATTAAAGGAATGGAACCTATATAGGTATATATATGTGTGCAGCTAGATAGAGAGACAGACAGAGCGACTGATAGATAAAGATATATATGGCAGCCACTTTCTATATTTTTAGTGACAGAAACAATTTCTGGAAATCAGCTTTGAAATGAAGGGACATTTTATTTACAGAGATAAACAAAAACATTCTTCCCAAAATTAGTAATAACAGAAAAAGAAACACTGACAAAAATCTGTTAGAACAAGTGCTCCTATGAAATACAAGTCACCACATAGATCCTTTCAAGGTGAAACAACCTCTGTTCAGTATATACGTTTAGTATTCCTTCCAAAGATGCCAGGAAACTTGTGGCATAAGTATCTGTTGATTTTTTCCTTTTCAGTAGGCTTTACTCAGCAGCAAATAGGAGGGGTATCTTCTCTTGGTTTCTCCTTTTTGCAGGATAACCCCGTTCTGATTTCTCTCCAGGTATCATCTACATTCTAAACTTCCAGTTTCAAGGATATTATTCAGGCGACTTTCACACATAGCTCCCTAGAGATTCTGTTACAGACCCTGCCATGATCCAGAATTTAGAATATCTATTTTCTCCAGAGACAATGGCCCTAACATAGTTCTGGAGGCAACTCTTGTCTGTTAATTGCTATGGAGGTGGTTTGGCTGCTTGTGTCAGATGGCCTGTGTGCTTCATAGTCTATACACTCTTTTATAATCAGTAGTGTGCTTCTCTGCCTAAATTATTGTTTACTTATTTATTTTTTATTTTTTGTTTGTTGACTGGGTTAGTCCCATTAGTGGCCTCTTTTCAGGGGACAAGTGAGGTGGCAGTTATACTACTAGAGGAAATTTAGGAAAGGCATTGAGAACTGCTCATACTTGTTTTGATAGGTGCCATGGTATCTTTTTACATTCAGCTGAGCTACCACCAACTCAAGCTGTTGGGACCTCAGTTTAAACTTTCACCTGAAGGATAGTACACTCAGGAATGCTGTATCATTTAACACTGTGCAATGCAGTGTCACCAGTTTGAAAATTAATACAATCACCTAGAGTGGTAATAAAACCAACAGCCTTCTGATCTTCTAGTACCAAAATTGACCAAGCTACCTATCGAGGCACTGACACTGACAATGCCACATGACCACACCTGTGCAGATCCATTGGTTCCAGACCTGCATTATAGGCTGTAGACCTGAGGCAGTTTTTCCATATTTAGATAACTGCAGTCAGGATGATGGTGGATCTTAAAGTTAAAGAGGGACAAAGCCCATCCAGGCAGTTTCCACTTGCAGTCCTTCTTTTGGTAAAACCATTGTAGAGGAGAATGGTCAGTGATAAGGACAAACTCTCCATCTAGTAAGTAGTGCTCATGTGTGTTAGGGCCCATTTTATGGTAAGGAACTCTTTATATAGCTATATAATGTTTCTCTAATAGAGTTCTCATCCCCAGCTACAGTCTGAGACAAGAGTATGCCAACACCTACTTCAGAGGCATCTGCATTTGTACTATGAATTGCTTGGAAAAAGCTGGAGCTATTTGTATTGTTTCTAAGCACTTGCTTATCTTTTAGCCATCTAAAATTGTATTTTTTGCAGCTTGCTATTTAACCTTCAGGTTAGGAATACATATACCATAATAACGAGCCACATCTAAAAAAAACTTAACATGTTTCTTTGTGGTTGACATAGGCTAGATGTGCATTGCTTCAACTTTTTCAGCATGTGGTTTCACTATCCTACAACCTACTGCAGAACAAAAATAGTTCCTGCCATGCCTAACTTGCATTTAGCAGGGTTAGCAGTCAGTCTGGCTTGATGCATGGAATTTAATACTGCTTGAATTTTAGGGAGACTGCTTTCCTTCTCTTCAGAAAATATCACTACAGCATTCAGGTTGTAGGCAGTACAGAGGGTTAAGGCTATGAGCTGTTAGCTAGCTGCTTACAGTGATGCAATGTCTGATTCTGTCAGCCTTTATGTGCTTATCATATCACCTTGAGCAAATAACTTAACTACACAGTACTTTGGGGCAATTGGGGAATACCTATAAACATATGAACCAGTTAGGCCGCTGTATATTTGATATATGACATAAGTGTTTTGTTCATTAACTTCTACAATGCTTCAGGTTCACTTACTGAAACTAAAAAACATCTGGTGTGGACAATTCCATTTTCAGTAGCATCAGAGGTTATTGGTATTCGCCAGTAGTCTTTGGTTAGGTAAAAATAGGTAGAAGCTGGGGCGAGCGTGTGTGTGCATGTGTATGTATGCAACCTTGGTTCCATGTTTACAAAGGCAGATAATATCTGCAGTCTAGTACTCTTTAAGGACTGTGCCATCCTTTTTTAATGTATGTGCTTTAGTGATGCTTCAACTATTTCTTTCAGAATTCTAGAGAGACCATCACCACCTTGATGTTTAACAACTTTTTTTTTCCATTGCACTGTTGCCCCATATTATAGCAGCTGTCATTTAAAGGAGCACAATACTTGTTATCACTTGTCTGGATGTCCATCCTCTACTATATGTTGCTATTTACCACAAGAAAAAGTATTGCTTTAATTGCCATAGTGGTATATTTTAGCAAAACTAATCCATTCCAGTTAAGTCTTCTGGTTAAAGAACGTACTGCGCTCCTGTAATGAAACCATGTTGATTTTGCTTTCTAAATATCTTTGATTGATCACAACAAATCCTGGAATAGTCTAGATAACTGCATTGCATATATTGTAGAGTATGTTGCAGCAGGTTTCTATACGATTTCTATGTTATCTGTAACATATGCAACCTGTGCAGATAAACACACAATTCTCTGGCTTGCTTATTTTTGACCTCTTCCAGCACAGGCATATTTGTTTCCTTCTGACTTTAGTCTGTTTTGGAGCCCTCTGTTCCATTCCATTACCACAGCTGTCTTGTTTTTTTTTTTTTTTTTTTATCTCTTTAGCTCAGTATAATATTGACTGCCTCATTCTCATGTCTAGTTAGCATGAACATATAAACTAAAAGTTTATTTTGCAAGTGATAATGTCTGACTGTGAGTTTATAAGCAAAACATTATTTCTGCTTTCAAAATACTAAAGGTTTCATTCTCTGATATAACTTCCAATTATTCTAAAAGTTTCCTTCTTTAAGTAAAATACTGTATTTGTTTCATTGTCTGTTATCTAGCCTTTTGCATGAATCAGTGATGGGGTATTGATGAACTTTTTATGATTTGTCAGTGCCGGCTCCACATGACCACTGGCAACTACATTTTGTTTATCTTGCACTCCTTTCTTTCAGTAGCTTGACTATTATCCCACAATTTCCCTACAGGGATGGATGACCCTCACCAGGGGAAAACTGCTTGATAGCATCCATTTCAGTAGGCCAGTTGTAGTGACCCAAGGGGGTTATTCATGGATCACTTCATATCGTAGACACTAGATAGTTTTCTTTATTGCTGGTCTTAATTCTGCCCTTGGTGGCCAGCTAGTACCTGCACTGCCTATAATACTGCACCTAATACAGATGTGCACATCACCCAAGCTTATCCCAACTCAATGTTGAGCTCTCTTTAACAGGTATGTTACCCTGCTAGTTACTGTTATTTGATGATAGCACCTGCCCACCTGTCAGGTATCATTCAAGCTGTGGGGACTAACTGACAGCTTCTCTCTGTGCTTACTTCCACTCAACCCCTCTGTTTATGCAGCACTTGTCAAGATATGCAACATGCTTCGTTGTAGTGTGGTCCCTGACTCTGTGCCAGGAAACTAGTATACATTTACTTTTTAATTCATCTTTTAGGTTCATAGGTTCATAAATGTGTACTAGGCTAATGACCTCAGGGGCCTTTTGAAGCCTAGCCATGGATCCCAAATATGTGACAAGTTATGGTGCCCTTGATAAATGTAAGCAGAGGCTTTGGAGATGAATCGTTTACAGGCTGCCTGTGTCCATTGGGTACATACGTGCCAAGCCAGGAAGAAATTTCCTGTTCCCCATGCAAGTGCCCAAGTTACATTTGAATTGAGTTAGAGAGAAACACTCCTTCACTTCGATATGCAAGCTGTTCCAGAGAAGGGGTAGTCTCTGGGATACATACATGTATGCCTCCAGCAGGTCCTTTTTATATCACAGGCAAGGTTTTAGTCTTTAGAATGAGTAATTCTGGTGCTGTTTGTTTTGCCTATATGCAGGAGGTCCATCATGGCGGGGTTCTGATAATGCTTTGTATGCCAAAAATAGAACTCCGCTCAACAGCCTATAGGAGCCAGAATACAGGGATAGAGCTTTGAGGTGGTCTGCATGGGACATGTTACTTATACTTTGTATTCTTTTATTGGGGAACCTCTATGGACATTACAATTGTTGGATATGCCTGGTTAGGTACATACCAAAGGGGGCATTGTACTCAGTGACAGGTCTGATGAATGCCAAATACAGTGAAACAATGACCTCCTTGGACCTAGATGTCATATCTTTGTTTATAAGTTGCACAACATAGAATATATACTGTAGACACATAATGGCCAAAAGTTAGATGACTGTCTATGTGTGTCCCCAAGAGTCTGACTACTGGGCCATTTCTTAGGAGTAGCTAACAGGAGTGAATGTCTTCCTGAAGAATGCTATTATGCATTTCCCGGTGTTTAGTTTTAGTCCATGGCTCTGACCCCAACTATTTGTCTGTGTCAGCCCTTCCTGGAGAGCATTTGTGTTGGTGGGGGATTATATGACTGCTCCTAATTTGCAATTATCTGCAAATTTAGTCAAATAGAGGCCCTTGGCATTGACCTTGACATGAGAGAAGAAGGAGCTGTTCCAGGACCAATCCATGAGGGATTGCTCTTGTGACTAGATTCTGTAGAGGTGGACTCCCTAGTTCTAATTTCCTGGGTCCTGTCTGTGAGCCAGTTGGCTATCCATTGGGTGATATAAGGGTTTATACATAACCTCTTGATTTTGTCAACAAAGCCCAAGTGGGTTATTGTGTCAAATAAGCACAAAAAGCCAGCACAACAAAGTCAGCATTCAATTATTCTATTCCAAAAGGGCCACAAACAGACTGGTTTTGGCTAGCAAGCCTTCTTCAGTGTGTAATACAAATCAACCCAACCCACAATTTAAATAGTGTAATCTCCTCATTAACTAATCACAGGTGTTCATTCAATCCCAGTAAAAAAGTGCAGGCAAAAAAATGATCCACTTTTTCTTTTTTGTTCAAAATGTCATGCCAACCTGATTTAGCCCTATCTTTGAACATTACACCATCCATAATAGTAAACCTAAATTGAGTTGAGGGGTGTTGTTTAGTATGTTTAGAGAGAGCATTAGAGTGTTTAGCACACCTAACATCACTCAAATTTTTAGAAATATGTAGCTTCAATGGTTGTGCAGTTTGCCCTATGTAAAATGCTTGACAGTTACAGGTCACCAAGTAAATCACCTAATCAGAGATACAGTTACCACAGACCTGTAGGTCAAAAACCCGAGATGTATTTTTGGAACTAAATTCTTTCATCTTGCTCACATGTTTACAAAAACTACAGTGATTACAAGGATAACATCTCCTCATACATTCCCCACTTAAAGTGGTTTGTTGAAATCCTATATTATCAATGGGCGGCCGCTTATAATAATTCAATCATCCACCTATAGTTCTGCCCCTCCTATATGAAAAAAAGGCATCTAGGGGGGGAGTATGTCTTTTAAAGAATCCTCTGACATCAGAATATTCCAGTGTTTATTAATAATATTGATCAAAACCAAAAATATTGCTACCATACTTTGTAACCAGCCTCAGCACAGTATTCGGAGCCGGCTTATTATCCTGATATTTCAGCAAAGAATCCCTGTCCATATTTTGAGCATACTTACTAGATTCCATAACCTATTTCTTACTATAACCCCTGTCCAGAAATCTATTGATCAATTGCTGATCGTGTGTTGAAAACATAACATCAGATGAACATATTTGTCGTCCTGTCATAAATTGAGATTTCGGAATATTCCAAATAATGTGTTTAGGATGACAACTGTCTGAATGCAACAAAGTATTAACACCAGGATGTTTCCTGTGTACCTGACTCAACAAGGTCCCATCCTGTTGTACATGTATATCAACATCCAGAAATACTATCTGTGTAGTACTATAGCTTGCCGTGAACTGTAAACCCCATTTATAATCAAGATAAGACACAAAATTCATCTAAAAACTCAACCCTCGATTACCACACCAACCAACAATCAACAAGATACCCCAGATATCCATTGATTCTAGACAGAGATTATGTGTAGGGTCATAAATAAGCTGTTCCTCCACAAAACCTATAAATAAATCTGCATATATGGGAGCAAACAATGCTCACATCGCTGTCCCTCTCAGTTGTAAATAGCACTCTTGTTGGAAATAGAACACATTTTTATTTAATACATGTTCTGTTAAACAGACTAATAATGAATTAAACCCCAGACAATATAGAAATGTTCTATCAACGCTTGCAAGCCAGCCCAATGGGGGATATTGGTGTATAGGGACATAACATCCAGAGTACACACATACCATCCCAATTCCATCTGTGTATCCTGAATAATATTTAGAAACTGTGTGGTATCTTGTATTCTGGATCTCACATGAACTAGTAAAGGTTTCAGATATTGTGTCAAGAAGGCAGATAATGGCTCCATAAGGGACCCCCTACTCAAAACTATTGGTTTACCAGGTGGTTTCTGTATATTCTTATGTGTCTTAGGCAATAGATAAAAATATTGTTTTATGGGGTCCTTAACCATAAATTGTGATTTGGCCTCCCATCTACATCTCAACCCAATACATTTCTGTTTTTTGACATACAGGGTCTATGGTGACTATATCTCTGATTGGGTGATGTACTTGGTGACCTGCAACTGTCAAGCATTTTACATAGGGCAAACTTCATGACCACTGAAGCTATGTATTTCTGAACATTTGAGTGATGTTAGATGTGCTAGACACTCTATGCTCTCTATAAACATACTAAAAACACCCCTCAGCTCAGGTTAGGTTTATTATTATTGATGGTGTAATGTCCAAGGATAGGGATAAATCAGGTTGGCATGACATTTTGAACAAAAAAAGAAAAAAATTGGATCATTTTGTTGGATGCATTTTTTCACTGGGATTGAATGAACACCTGTGATTATTTAATGAGGAAATGACACTAACTATATAAATTGTGGGATTTGGTTGATTTGTATTACATACTGAAGAAGGCTTGCTAGCTGAAACCGGTCTGTTTGTAGCCGTTTTGGAATAAAATAACTGAATGCTGACTTTGTTGTGCTGGCCTTTTTTTTTTTTTTTTTGAGTTCAACTGTTGGCTGTGCACCTTTCTGTTACTGGCATGTTGTTGGAGTTGTTGGTTATTGTGTCAAATGCCTTGGCCAGATCAGGGTAGGCAGTGTGAACCATTTTGTCTTCATTCATTGCTTTCCTGACCTTCTCAAATAAGTCCACCAGGTTGAGTAGGCATGACTTTCCTTTAACAAAACCAAATTGGGTTGATTCCAGTGTCTGGAGGTTTCTCGTGTCATTACTGATCATTTCCATGAAATTTCTTTCCATGGCTTTGGATATGAGACTAGTGAGAGTTATGTGTCTGTAGTTTCCAGGGTCTGTAGATGGCCCACCTTTGTGCAGAGAGATGATTGTTGCTGTTCTCCATTCATGAGGCACAAAGCCTGTTTGGAGGCTACAGTTTAATAGAAATTCCAGAGGGCCTGATAGGACATTTTTCATGCTATTTAAAAGACATTCTGGGATATTGTCTGGATCCACTGATGCAGTGTTCATGGTTTAGGAAGAGTATTGAAGACTTGCTCCCTAGTGATAATAGAGTTATTTTGAAGGTATTTCATGAGAAGAGGTTGAGGGGGAGGCAGGGGTAAAGTTAGAGCTGAATTCGTCAGCCCGAAGGTTTGCTATATCTTGTTGCTCAGCATAGGTGACTCCATTAACAATGAGCTCTGCACACAATTGTGTATTGCTTCTGAGGTTGTGGACATAGCTAAAGAATACCTTGTAGTTGTCCTTGGCTGGGGAGGTCAAATTTACCTCAAATCTGCCTTTGTTAGACTTTATCTTTCCTCTGAGTTGTTTGTTTAGATTGATGAGAGTACTTTTATCCTGCTGGTTGCTATTCCTCCTAAGTTTTGCCATAATTTTCTTCCCTCTATTATACAGCCTGCTGATGCTGTGATTCCACCTGGGTTAGTTCCCTACTTCTTCCTAGGGGGTATAGCTGTCTCTATGCAGCTATAAACATGCTTGTATAGGGTTTCTGTGAACAGTTTTGTGTAGGCAGCAGTGTTCTCAAGTTTCTGGGAGCTTGAAATTTTGCCAGGTTATCACTTAATAGTAGGAAGTTAGCCTTAAAGTAGTTCCTGAGCATTACAGGATTAGTGGGGGTTCCAGGTTTACTTTTACTTCAAAGGAGACCATTTTGTGGTCTGACCTTACTAGAGAAGACATTACACTAACAGATGTTCATAGGTTCATGGGTGTGTACTAGGCTAATGGCCCTGGAGCCTTTACAAGCCTAGCCCAAAAAACAATTGCCCAGGCACTGTATCACCTGATGTTAGTTCACAGTGCCCATATCCAGTAGAGCAACTGGAATGATTCCTGGAGTGAAATGTTACCCATCAACTTGTCAAGATTTCTCTTGAAGAGGGCCAGTGGTTTGCTCTGCTTGACATGAATGGGAAGCCTATTCCAGAGTATGGGCAGTTACTCTCCCATATTAATGAGGACCAGATCCAGTATGTTTGCACATCTGGTCAGCAGGAAGTTTGTTTTTACAAAATCCAAGATTGTGTGCCTGCTCGTTTGGTGTCATATAGGATTCCCAGTCGATAGTGGGATAATTAAAGTCACCCATGAACATGGTATTGGATTGGATGGAGAGTGCTTCCAATAAGTTTAAATACATTTTTTTGGTTTCCTGGGTCACAGAGGGGGACCTGTAGCTTTCAAGGAAGTGGTATGGGATTTTGCCTACAGTGATTTGAACATGAAGAAGCTCAAGTGCATTGTCCTGTTTGACCAGCCTTCAGGTATATTTATTTTTAATGTAAATTGAGACACCTCCACCTTTAGGCCCTGTCTGTGCTCTAGTTGGTCTGAATGTGTGGAAGGCATTATAGCTCTCTTCAGTTTTAAACCATGTCTCAGTGACCACAAACATGTCAGTATTCTACAGGGTAAGGAAAGCTTGTTAGGAGTGTAGTTTCTTGTTTAGATTCCTAACCTTGAGCTGTAACACCTTTACATTTTCTTGGTTTTGATTTGCTATGTCAGAGGTACTTTTAGTATGACATTGCCTAAAAAGGTACTAAGGGGAGGACAATGTTTTATTTAATATTAAAAGCATAGGAGGGAAAGCTGCAAACCATTCCTGGTAAAGCAGCATGATCTGTTGACCATCTCCTTCCATGCTGACAAATATTGTACCCCCTCAGAATTACACCAGAAACTAAGGCGATTATTAAGGTCAGTCATCTTCTTTTCATATTGTGGCATCATCCTTGGAGAAGGTAAAATGCTTCTCAATACTAAGCTCATACCACCCTGGGACATGCATTCTGAGAATTCCATGATGTATGTCTTCTTAAAGTCTAGGGAGGTACATCTTAGGTCATTTACATCCACATGGACTATGACTGAGTCATAATGGTACTTGTGGTCCAATGACCTGAGTGAGTGTGTAATGTGGCAGATACTGGCCCCTGATAAGCAACTATGACATACTCCTTACTCAGCTTGGTGAGAGGGAAATCAGTGTGTCTCATAATGATGTCTCCAGTGACCAAAATTTTGGATTGTGTGGTGGATTGCTTTATGGGCTTCAAAGTAGAGGCTCCATGAGATGTGGCTGTACGTGCTAATGTGGGTGCTGTTTTGAAAGAATGTATTCGAGGCTACTGAGGGTATTTTTGTGTGCATTTTTTCTAGGAGGTATTTGGGGTTCAGGAAGGTTACATTTAAGACACTTAAGTGCCTCAGTACATGTGGGTCTATGTGTTTGCTTTGAACCGTATGTGATGGGCACAGTATGTGTACTACTGACAACCTAATTGACAATAGGAGTGCTTTTATGTCACATCTTTGCCTTCAGTGACATTGTATAAATACATCTCTCACATACCATATCAGTTTGTTTGAGAATTATCTGGTCGTCAGTAAACATGAGGCAATTTCTATATTGCCTTAGGACACCCATATCCACCAAGCTGGTAATGGAGATAGTGTGCAAGTTCATATCCATGGCAACAGGCCATTTTTTTATTGATTAGATGGTTACAGTGAGAATATAAAGTAATGTCAGAAGTATGTGGTTTGGAACTCTGGGGGCAGTGCTTGTCTCTGAAAACTAGATGCCCTGTGTGCAAGTACTGCAAATAAGTAGGTCCTCATGATTTATGGACAAAGTCATTAGGGAGATATTCTGAAGTTAGGTTAGACAGCAGCTAATCAAGCAGTACTTACTGAAAACAAAGAATCAGTTTTGTCAAGAATGATGAAAAGAGAGGATTCACCTGACTTGCTACTACTATTGCTGTTCTTACCACAGTTTCATGATGCTGGAATACAATGCTGCTATGCTTCTTTTCTCATCAGAAGCAAAGCAGTAGCACCAATCCCAAGATGAGAAGCAGGCCACAGTCCCTTTAGTGATCAACAGTCTGATCTAGACAATGCAGGGGTTTATAGGCTTCTTGTAGCCTTTTCCTGTTACACAATTGTCCAACCTAAGTAGTTTCATGAAAACTCTAACAGGATCAATCATTTATTGTCCAGACTGTGCACCTGCATTAGCGCAGAGTGGTATTAGAGTTCTGATCTAGAGCCCTTTACATTACATCATTCATTCTCTCATTCATTCAGTGTTTATCTCAGGGGAAGAAGGCAGAGAAATTAATGCTGGACAGGGTGCCAGCCCACACACACATACGCACGCACACACACACACACACACACACACACACACACACACACACACACACACACACACACACACACACACACACACACACACACGGGTCTATATTACATTATCGAAGTTTCAAAACTTCGAATCTGATATGGTCAACACCATATAATCGAAGTTTTGAAACATCAGAAATGTAATAAAACACAACAACCTACAAAAACAAACCATTTAAATGCTCTAGAAAGGGGGGCAACCCCCTGCACCCCCCATGTGGGGTACTGTGCCCCCCCACACCCCCGATACTTAAATATACCAACTCCGAGATCGCACTACAGTGCAGAAAAAGGAAATCTTCCATTTCTGCACTGTACAGAGATCTCCATTAAAAGATTCAAAGTTTGAAGATTTCGATCATATGGTGTAGACCATATCAGATTCAAAGTTTTGAAACTTCGATCTTCTGATATAGACCCCCCCCACACACACACACACACACACACACACACACACACACACACACACACACACACACACATATGCTCACATGTATTGCATACATCAAAAGGAAATTTGGAAAATCACCAGTTTATCTACAACATGCCTGTGGGTTGTGAATTGGACATGCGGCAGCCAGCACAAACACAAGTGGACTTAGAGGGGGCAAGAAGACTTCAAATAGAAGGCAGAACTGAGTACTGTAAGACAACACCACCACTATGTGGACCTTGAGATATCTATATTTAATTATTTTCACTCCTGTCCACTCACTGTTAATGTCTTTCTAGATTATATCTATATAGTTAGCTCATTTGCTCCTCTCTCTACCCTTATTATCTAAGAAGAACCTGGCCTAATCATGCTGCAACCATGCAGGTGGGTCCTCTTTCTCTCTAGGGAGAGAAAATGACCAGTCTACCTCTTCTAAGATTTCTGGACTTTCCCCTTTCTTTATCTGCCCACACAGTGGTCTGGCAAAATCCTGCTGTAACTGTGCATGTGGGCATTCCTTCTCCTTGGAAAGAACAACCTTGTGGTCTACTACCTTTAAGACTGGCATTCCCCATTTAAGAGATATAAGGGCTGGGAGGCAGACATCAAATAAATGGCAGGGGGGGTTTGAGATGCACTGGTGGGAAATACCTAACTGGAGGATTCAAGAGTAGTGTGACCGGTATCACTGCCCCTAACTCCAGCTGAATCAGGCACCCTCAAGTTGCCATCACAACGCCAGCCTGTCAGGAACTAGATAAACATATCTTAAACCTCAATGGGCATCCTTCACTAGGGTTATCCTGAATGGTATTAGAAACCTTAGTCCGTCCACCTGGGATGGACAAGCTGATGTAAGTCACTCATTCCCACCCTGCATCACATTTCTTCTACTGCTCAAGCCACTAATCAAACTCAGGTCAACAGAGTCACAGTAAAGGCTGAGACCCTTACATTTCCTGTTCTGAAACTGTTAGTGTTTCTAACATGGGATTTCCCTTTACAGAATAACTATTCCTTGTGCTCAATATTGATATAGATATAATTTTTTTTCCAGTCTAAAAGTTCATTATCATGAAAGATTGAATTTTTTTCTTTGGGGAATGCATTTTCCCTCTAATCTGCACCACAAAATTATTCCTATTTAATTGCAACTTGGACCAATAAATTGGCAATTGGAAATTCACTCTTGGTCCGGTGCCTATATCTCTGATGGACTGAGGCTATCAGTGAATCATGCCTATATAAATTAAATCCGTTTGTCACATTTGGGTTGCACAACTAGGTTTATAAGGGCCCTAGTGGTCATTAGCCTTGTACACACCTAATGAACCTATGAATTTCCACAAAATATTGCATAACACTAGTTATATTTCATGTACTACGCAAGATGAAGTTTTTGGTATACAAACTACATTATTGTTTAAGAAAATGTTTCATACTTTTTTATCTGCTTGCCTTGGACCAATGTCATCAAACATATCTCAGCAGCATATGGTTTACTAATTGCCAAACCACATTTCCTTTTGTCTTCTGGACCATAGAATTCAGTTGTTTTTCTTTCCAAATACTTCATGCCAAGGTCATGTCTTTCAAAACTGCTATCAACATTTATGCTTCCAACATGCAGACTGATGTTTACATGTTTGCAAAATGTAATAGCTTGTACTACTTTACTAGATAACCTAAATTTGGTTTTGCTGCATAATTTCCATTTTCTCTCTCCCTTTCTCTCTCTCTCTCTCTCTCTCTATATATATATATATAGACACACTTTTTTTTTTTTTTTTGGTTACACTTGTAACCTTCGATGTTTCAAAATTCGATGTTCTGGTCTCAATGATCAGAACTTCGATGTTTTGAAATTTTGATGGTTAGAAGTGGAACCATACACACATATAGATACAGATATATATGTATATATGAATCTTTTATTCGTCTTTTAGTGGTGTGTTACTACTTTGAAGTCACTCTAAAGATGTGACAACAAAAAGAGATCAAGGAAATTCATTCCTCACTGAAACTCATTTCACAATATTACATTGAACAATTTTGTTGGTCACATTATTGGATATGTAATCTGCACTCCTCCACTGCATTTAATTCAGTTTCCCTTAATTGCTAATACAGGACATGGTGAGGCTGAACTACTGCTAAATCACTTGCCTTAGGAGGTCACATTCATAAGGATGATGAAAAGCAAGAAATGTTTTGAATATCTACATCACAGAGTACCCAATATGTGACGTAATGGAGTGCTTACTCCTTAAAAAGAATAAGTAATGGTTCTTTCTAATAATACAAAATTTAAATGTTCCATTTTGTGGTATAAAAAAAGTTCAGATATTTAATTTATAATTTGGTGGTAGCATGCATACAACCAAGAACTTAAGGTGAAATGTGCCTGACAAAGTTTTCTATATTTGAGTGTACTGAAAGGTTCAGTTTTGAACAGAAGTAAAATATACTGCTTATCTTTAATATTAAGGTTCACTGGCTTAATTTATACAAAAAATGGTAAGAATAAGGTTATCGTCTAAGCAAAATTTAATAGGATATTAATTGTTATAATAATTATTGTCTACAATTAACAGAGTGTATATATAGTGCAACACAATACTGAATCAGCATTCTGAATGAGACAATTTCTTACCTTTCCAGGTCTTGGAAGCACTGGCTGAACCGTGCCCAATCATTACTCTACTGCAGTGAAAACAACCTGTCCGGGGTGTTTTCTGAAGAAGCTCATAAATGCAGGTGCCCTTCTGGACAGGTGTCTTGTAGTGCTCGTATTCCATGCACAGTTGGTAATGGCCCTGCTTGTGTGGCATGTGCTGTAAACAATAGGACATACTGTGCAAGTTGCAACAGTGGTTACATGTTAAATGAAGGTGGATGCCAACCAGAGGTGTCTGAGGCCACAGAACACTACATCACCTTTGACAGCCAGCTGCAGGACCTCGAGGTGAAGTACCTTCTGCAGAAGCGAGACAGCAGGATAGAAGTACAGACAATTTTTATCAGCAATGACATTCGACTCAACAACTGGTTTGATCCCTCTTGGCGCAAGAGGATGCTGGTGACTCTAAAGAGCAACAAATACAAGACCAACCTGGTACACATGATGCTGGGTCTTTCTCTTCAGATTTGCCTCACAGTAAACAGCACACTGGAGCCTTCTCTGGCTGTCTATATAAACCCTTTTGGCGGCAGCCACTCAGAGAGCTGGCTTCTGCCTGTCAATGAAAACAGCTTCCCTGACTGGGAAAGGACTAAACTGGATTCCAATCATCAATGCTACAACTGGACCATGATGCTGGGGAATAGGCTGAAAACATTCTTTGAGACAGTGCATGTTTACTTAAGAAGTCGTATTATATCCAGTGATCTGGAAAGCAATGAAACATTATTTTATGAGCCCCTTGAGAAAGGAGACCCCTCCAATAATCTAGGCTACATGAGGATCAACCACATGCGAGTCTTTGGATACAGCATGCACTTTGACTCAGAAGCAATTCTTGACCTAATCATGCAGCTGGACTATCCCTATACTCAAGGATCACAGGACTCTGCTCTCTTGCAGCTTCTAGAGATTCGTGATCGGGTGAACAAACTCTCACCACCAGGTAAACATAAACTGGACCTCTTTTCTTGTTTGCTCAGCCACCGGCTCAAGTTGTCATCCAGTGTCGTGGGGAGGATCTTAGCAACACTCAAGGCTTTCAGTGCCAAATTGCCAAACTCAGTGGACTATGAAACAATAAAATTATGCAGCTAACCTAAAACATAACATGAACTAAGCTTTCCATTACAGTACACCAACAGGAATGGTCAGAGTTGCAGTGACTAAATAAAAGGATCACATTTTCTTCAGCTCAGTTTACACACTGGAATAGCAATGGGACTGGTCACTTTCACATGTAAAATGATTTCTGTGGTAACTCAGTTCAAGAAAATATGGGACTGGTCAGCTTCATGTATAAAATTGTGTTTTTATGATTAACCAAAACAAGAAAATAAAGTGGATTGCATTTGTTTATAGTTCATAAAATGAATAACTTATTCTCTGTCTTTTGGCAATAAATCTAAATGGTAATTATGTAAAAATGATTACAGAGGTATTGCACTAATATTAAGGAAGAGGATGGAAGAACCTAGCATACCATTTCATTTTACAGAGCACTTTCGTAATAGAAACAGTAGTAAAAAATGTTTCAAGCTTAATATGTAGTCATAAGTCACAAGCAAGTCATATTATCGCTTAATGAATTCCCCCTAACTGGTGTTGGAACCAAATCAATGTTCCAGTCTGAGGATACAGCAGGTACAGCAGTAAGGAGCACTCTCCACAGCTGAGACCAGTCTCAATAAGCTGATGAAGATGTCACCAATGTGTAATGCCCTTTGGCACAGTCCTAGGTAGTGCTAGGGTTTCCATCATTTTAACAGTCTACAGGAACTCCATGGCAACAGAGCCACTGGCTAGATATGTGTGTGTGACTTCATTCAGATGTATGACCACTAACAGAGCGGAGAGAGAGAGAGTGAAGAAAGTGCCGCCCTTAGTACCCTGCTCTTATTTTAATTAGTTTTAATTTGTTGGCATCACAGTAGTTATTCGCTAAGAAATAGATTCATACAGGCAATAAAGTTGAGGTATCGATTATCACACTACTGCACTAGGATCTAATCATATCATATTAATGTGACTGTATATAATAAATCAATTAAGGGAGGAGACTAAGCACTAATATAACCACTGAATTTACTGTTTACTATAGTTATATGACATGACAGTAAATTACCTTGCAGGTTTATTTAGCTATATAGTTTTTTCTACATTAGTTTATTTTCATATCACAATTCTGCTTTCCATTTTATAAGTGTTTTAAGGAAAGCAGGGTCACATAACTAAAACATATCCATGCTTTAAGCAGTGGTACCATAAACTCTAAATTCTCAAGAAAAACAAGAAGCACAACAAATATTTATTGTGCTTTTGTGTGCTGGCTTCTTGGTTATTTTGAGAAGTTGTGGTGTTAACTATGCACATTTTGGTTTGTATGTGTGAGAAGAGGTTTAACATCAGCTCTAAAGTCACTTATGTTATGTAACTGAAAGGGAATTCCACCAGTCTATACTGGTGATATATAGCATGGCATAATATACCACAAAACTGACATAGGTGATGCAACCAAAAGGAACTGTTCCTACAATCTGTGAAAATGCAGTTGTGAGACATGTTAACTGCAATGAGGAAAATCCTCATCATCAGCTAACTTGGATGTCTCTGAATCACACAAAACTACCACAAATACAGATCACTTTCCTGCAGTATTTCTCACTAGTGGCCCATGCTTTGCACAGCACTACCTATTCACTGTCCCACACGCATGCACCTATTCAAAAGCACAACACACACAGACACACACACACACACAGACACACACACACACATGCACGCACAAACATACTTCTTGTTCCTGAGATGACAGAAGGCTCCCAATGTCTCTTTATTTTTTGTCCCTGACCTCACAAATCACAGATCCTTACAGTCAGTCAATAATGCCAGATATAAGAGTTCCATACTTTTTGATCATAAACTGTACTGTCCCGGTCCCCTTCAATAAACACACCACACTGAATGAAAGTTAATGACCTTTATTAAGCTTCAATAACATTACTTTATTGAGAAATATTTTAATTTATTGATCACAACATGAACGTCCATATAACCATTTACTAGGGCAGCATAACCTCACTCACCTTAACCAGATAAGCAGCTTCCTCACCTCTGCTCACTTATTTTTACTCATCAAGCAGTGTCCTCACCTCCGCACGCTTACTTTTACTTATCAAGAAGTGTCCTCACCTCCGCACGCTTACTTTTACTTATCAAGCAGTGTCCTCACCTCCGCACGCTTACTTTTACTTATCAAGCAGTGTCCTCACCTCCGCACGCTTACTTTTACTTATCAAGCAGTGTCCTCACCTCCGCACGCTTACTTTTACTTATCAAGCAGTGTCCTCACCTCCGCACGCTTACTTTTACTTATCAAGCAGTGACCTCACCTCCGCACGCTTACTTTTACTCATCAAGCAGTGTCCTCACCTCCGCACGCTTACTTTTACTTATCAAGCAGTGTTCCATCACTCACTTTCATTCCTCATCTCATTGAATTAAACAACCAACCCCCGAAGGGGGAACAGAAGAGGGACAAACCTGTCCCTTTTCTCCACCAACCAGCCTGTCACAGGCTGTTCCCCCTCATTCACTCCAAAACCTTCAGCAAAACCTCCTAAACAAACCTAAGTGTACATTACAGAGGTCACATCAAAATTATTCAGATGTACTTCATCCTCTCTGAACCAAACTGGAGCCCTGTCATCAACATCCCAATGCCCTATCATAAAAATACCTAAAGCAGCCAGTTGCCTAACTAACCTAAGATTAACAAACTAATGAGCCCTCTCCAAAGCCCAAATAACCGTGGTGCTGCCGCCAACCACACAATACACATACCTGGATATAACTTCTTTAAAATAAACAGATCCTCTCTTATCCCAACTACCCACTGCTATTTCAGAATTGTTCCCAAATTGTGACCTGCCAAATGCACCACCAGGATTCTAAGAAGCTCAACAGCACCTGAAACAATGCCAACCCAATTGTATACCATCCAGCTTAACTGCAGCCCCCTTTTGACCCCCAGTGGATATAAATATGACCAAAATGAAATTTCCTTTCCTGGAAAATTAATTTAATACTAAGCCAGTCACCATACCCAATTATCTAATACAAGACAAGAAAGCATTTGATGACCAACAACCCACCGTCTTAATGACTTCAGTTAATCTGCCTTCCCTCGCTAAATCTGATACCCTTCCAATGTGCAATGAATAAGTGGAGAACCTCCCTCCCAGAAACCAACACCAAAAAGCTCTCCTCATCATACATACAAACTGATTATATATCATTACCTTGCCCCCTACTGATCAAAACAATGTCCTGAGGACTCCCAACATGAGATCACAGCAACCTATTAACCCAACCCACCGGACACAACCAATCATTCCTGTCCTTTCTCAATACTATCTGCCTGTCCTTCCCCAACTAATCCATTTTAGATCTACACAACCAATATGCAAGGAAGCAAAAAACTCTGAAACATCCCACCAAACTAATGACCAAAACAACTCTGACACGCTAAGAACTCCATAATACATCCATAAAGTGAACGTCAGCTGTAAAGCACAGTCCAATGAAACTCCATTTACCAATGGTAATCCCCACAACAAAACCTTCAAAACCTGTCTTGTCAATGGCCATCTGTTAGTCTTCATACTATCAACCCTACCTCACCCCTTTCAACATACAAACCACAGTTCAAGATTTAGTAAAGTCACATAACCCTGCCACCCATGCAACTATGCTAATTGCAACTAAGTCTACCTTGATGGACTGAATTGCCTTACCTTGTTCCCAAGCCTGAACCAAATACCTCACAACAATCTTTCAAACCAAAATCCTTCTTCCACAGGCAGCTGCAACACAAATTTAACACAACCTTGCAGTGCCCTTTCATAAGCCTTCCTTTTAAAAAACTGCCCAGGATTCCTGTACCAAGCATATGATCCTTCCAACCCAACCTGACGCGCACCTCATCTAGCAAACCAGCTGCTCATACCACTGCCATATTGTCTGAATGAAAATTAACCCTTTTCCCCCACAACTTCTCCTGCTAGACCTTCAACACCAACCAAATTGGAACTAACTCCAAACAGTCAACATCCCTCTTCCAATCATCCTTCCATCCTGCTGGCCAGTAAGCCACAAATCATTCTCCCTCAAAATATGACCCCATCCCAATACTTCCTGCTGCATCTGTAAACAATTGTAAATCCCCTTTAGCAACTCAATCCACCTGCCAAAAATCCGTACCATTAAAATGCTCCACAAAGACAACCACAATGCTAAATCAGCATGCACCAACTTAATAACTCTCACCCAATGATGATTGCTCCCCCCCATTCAACAAAAGGCCAAGAACCCACAAAAAGAGCAACTCGGGTGAACTACGCGACATGCATACTTCAGGAGCCCGAAGAGCTCCATGGCATCCTTAATCTGCACAATGTCCTTGGATTTTCCTACCGAATCTTTTCTCTCAAACGTGTTATCCCCTTATCTGGTAAACAAAACAAACCATGGCCTGCATCCTCTAGCAATCCCAGAAAACAATGCCTGGCATGAGCCTTCTAACTTCTGCCCACTGGAACAAGAACACCTGCATACCTTCCAATACTCCTTCAAACCCTTCACCTACTCTTAAGAAGTCATCCAGATAATGTACCACCTCCTGGCAGCCCACCTACTGCTGCCAAATAACATGGAGAGCAATGCTAAACCTCTCAAAGTAGTGCAGGCCACCAAGCATCTCATCGGCATAGCCGTGTCAAAGTAAAACTTAAACCCAACTATCCTGCCCAACAACATCCACACTTTCTGTCAAATTGGTAATAAATGAAAAACAGAGTCAATATCTACCTTCAGCAACCATGGGTCTGTAATCTCCCAATTGACCCACAGTGCATCATCCAAAGATGCATAACTGACTTAACATCATCTCCCGAAATAAAATCATACACAAAATTCCTCCTCAGGATAAGACCAATGGTGAATCAAATAAAATTCCCTGCCAATTTCCTAGGAACCAACCCCAACAAAGAAATGCATACCCACAAACTTTGAACAGATGTGACTGCAATCAACAGCTGACATTAAAAGCCCAGCATACCAATTTCCCAACCCCCACTAACTTAACCCCCCACCCTGATAATGGCTCCAAGGCTATGTACCATATACTCACATCTACATACAGTGATGGATCCACTGCCTTCCACTTCCAAAACCTCTGATGATATCACAGCCAGACATTCCCCGTCTACAGATGCTGTGTCTCACAGATCACAAAAATTAAGCCAAAAGTGGTAAGGCAAAAGGCTGTATCCTTCTCCACCTGAACAGACATGTAACAAATGAAGCATAACACCCAGTTGTCCCACATCCTTACTACAGTCTACCTATCCTCCTCTGCCCCGAGGCTGCCAAAGCCACCAAAAGTCTTTACTGTTAGCGGTTTCTGATTCCATCGGACGTTGAACCCCATTCATATAAAAAATTTCAAAATATCGACATACTCCCCCTTCCAGATCTTTCCTTTAACTAAGAGCAGTATGTGAGGTGGTCAGAAGATCCCCTACTTTCCCCAGGGCTTGTTTAGCTAACCAATCACCCGGCTGAATCCCAAAGTCCAACCTAACCTCATGCTGTTGTAACTCCACCCCACCTGTAGACAACGCTAACTCCCCATAAACAAACCTAAATCCTCCTCATTACCAAATGCCTCCTTGTGAAACTGTCCCCCTTCACTAAGAAGAGGCCCCCCGAAACCTCTGTTGTTCTTCAGCCGCATCACCTGCTTTACCCTGACCCTGACATATCTCATCCTTACCTGTCCCCACACTACTCCCAAACTGCACCAACTCTGACATGCCTATATGAGCACCTAATAGTGTACCATTACCTGTGACCTCCTTGTGCACCACTCTAATGAGCAGAGCATCCATTGCAGCAGCAGCATCCATCACTTGTCGAGTCGACTTCCCTCAGGCCACCGGCTGATGCAAACTCTGCACTACCACACCATCTGCAAAAGAAAAGACAACTGTAAATCCTCTGAAACAGAAGTCTTTTTCATCTCACACTGTGGCCACACACTAGCCTAAAGGTCAGACTTGTGACCAGCAATGAGCTCCATTACCTCTCCCAACCAAAGCAACAACCCATAATTAACCCCTCAGAAGTTATTCCTTGATCATAGTTCTTATATCTCCCTAACCCCCCCCCCCCCCCACACACACACACACACACCTGTCAAATATACAGATTTGCAGAGAGCCCAGACCTTGTCTCAAACACTTGTACTGCTGGTCACCACCTCCACAATTCCTGTTTTTTTTTCCTCATGGAGAACTGCTAGAATAATAGACGGTGTATGCATGTACATTGTATGAGGGATATGATTGGAACTTGACTGCATGTCATTGTTTGGCTGCTAGGTAGTGACTTCATTTCTCAGTCTGCATACTTTGTATAGTTTAGGAGTTTAACTGCAACCTGGATAACTGGATGGGGAACAGAAAATAAACCCCTGGGATTCCACTTGTGTCCCTGCTGGACAGTGGTATTGGGTGCTGACTTGTTGGAACATGGGCTAAATTCTTGGCTAGGCTTGTAAGGGTCTTGGGGCCAATAGCTTAGTAACTTCCTATGATCCTATTAAGTGGCATACCTCTCAAGCCTCCCCCACTATACAAAGTATACAGAATGAGAACTGAAGTCACTACCTAGCAGCCAAACAATGACATACAGTCGAGTTCCAATCATATCCCTCATATAATTAAAGGTGTATGCACATACATTGTTCTTGCAGCTCTCCAAAGCCAAAAGAGAAATATCCAAAACCTACCTCCACTCTGCGCCTCTGTCCCTATACCATGCCAGCCCTTGCCCAGCCTCCCTACTTCATGAGGTCCCGAGGCATGCAGTCCCAAAAGAAAACTTTGGATTTGTCAGCACTCCCTCATAAACTGCATACATACTTCTCAACCTCCCAGAGCAAGAAATCCAGACAAAGCCATAAATAATGGGTGACAAAGGCCCACAAATAGGAACAATCTTTAAACACTGCCCCCCACTAACGTAGAAAGCTGACAGGACAACAGGTCTTACATTAACATGGATTTTCTGAAGGGTATGAATTTCGAACAAATGCCTGTCATTATTTTCTGATTTCAATCTATAATATTTTGCCAGTGATTTGCCAGAAAACCACAACTTTATGAAAAACAGACCAAAAATATGATGCAAAAATCTGGACATTATGTGAAAATCTATCCAGTTGAGAGGTATGACCACATACAAGATGGAATGGAAAGCCCCCACACACGCATGCCTAACTAAAGGTTAAGCCTCACAATTGTAAAGCTGCACTGTGGTCCTTCACCCTCTCTTCATTCTCCGTTTTTTGTTTTTCTTATCAACTGCTGCCTAACTGCCATCCAACTAATAAAAGGGGATGACAGTCCATGCATGACAATTAAGAACTCACCGCACATGTGCGGCAAGCAACTGTTATTCTTGGGCATCCTTGCATCTTGCAAACCAAGCAAGCAATTGCATTTTTACTAATGTTGCGTGCTTACAGATCAGCTTTGCTTATAGTCACATACTGTGACATTGTGAATATAAAACCTCCCCCACAACCGGCCATGCTATCCCACATACTTCTCAACCCCTTAAAGCAAGAATCCAGACAAAATCCATAACTAAAAATGAGACAAGGAACAAAATAGAGACAATTTTTAAGATGTAGATGAACTAACAGGTTTTGCATTAGCATGAATTTTCAGAAGGATCTGTAGTCTGAAACTCAAATGTCTGTCATTATTTTAAACTGCAGTCTACTGATTCACCACTAATTTACCAGAAAACCACAATTTTATGAAAACGGACCAACCTATGAGCCCTAAATCTGAACATTCTGTGAAAATCTGCACAGGTAACAGGCATGCTACCTCATGTGCGATAGTTATTGCTGCACCACCCATGCACAGGGAGCACCTGTTAATCAGATAACTCACAGCCTATGAAAAGCCACTCCCAGCTTGGCTGGAACCACAACAGCACAGAAAACGCCACCATATCCTACCACCACCAATGACCGCTTAACCAAAAGATAAAGGGGGCAAGAAAACAATGATCACACTGCACCCTACTAAGAATAAAGACTTACCATGCTTCTACCCTCCAGGTAACCAACAAATGTCCCTCTAGCTAGCCAATGAATGGTTTAGGAGCATGGAAGTCAATTATTACCTAGCCACCCCCGCTAATCAGATGCACAGCCACTTTTAATTTAAAACAAAGTGAAGTGTAAATTTCTTCCATTCTAGTAGGATGGCAACATTTATTCTGGCAGTTTACTTTTAAAAGAAATACCTAATGCTAGAACGAGGACAGCTTAAACAATTAAGTGATAAACATAAACATGATGAGCTATTCCCTTGTGCAAAACATAAGGAATAAGATATTATTTTACGATATCATACTAAAACTGCTATGCTGTCTCCAAGCTTCTATAGATATGCACCACTCCACTCCCCTATATAGCCTCATTAACTCTTCCTATATCTACTACCACCATCTTTATGTCAACAGCCAACATAAAACACAAACTGATTAGAACACCACACCATTGCAGCAGTAAAGCACACATGATCAGGCAAGGAACAGAGCCTGTCACTACCTTGCAATTTCCTTTCTTGTTTCCCTAACCTCTTTTTTTATCATTGTATTATTATTATTATTATTATTATTATTATTATTATTATTAATATTTCAATACAGAACTCCATTCCAGAACAAAAGTATCAAATCACCCAGTCTCCCACCTGAAATTCTCAGTCCCCACCAACATTCTTTAATCTTCAACAAGTAAGCCAGCAGAGGCGAAAAAAAACTTTGCTAACAAACAGTACCCACCTCTTCAACACACACAGTTATTAATCCAAGGCATATGTGATCACGAGAGTACCTACGGGTTGGCTTAGATGTAAGCCTGCACTATAGCAAGTTCATACAAAAATCTGATCCCTTACCCAGTTACACTTACCCAAAACAGTTAAACCCCTCCTTGCATTTACCTCATTTCTTCCCAACCTCCTACTTTCCATTTTAACCCTTCCATCCCCAACATTAACTATCTTCCACTACCATCTTAACTGCCATTACTAATCCTACCTGGCCCTCCCCAAAGATGTTCCTCGACAAACTGGTTTGTTCCGAAACCTCATTTGTTACGCGAGACCTGTTGCTCTATTAACTTGTTAAATCAATCCCAATAATCATCTAATATTCTCTCCGGTGTCATCTGGGGTTCCTACAACCTTTGTACTGAAGCCTCCACTCATATGGGCACACCCCCATCACTCTACCCCTCTCAACTGTCTCTAATTCTACAGGATGCTTCCATTGCTGCCTTAATAGTTGACTGTTGCAACCATTGTATAATGCCAGGTATTATAGTTTCATACTTATTATGTACCAAAAAAAGAAAGACTGCTGTACTGACTTACTGGTTAGCACAAAGGGTGAAGGCTCCTGCTTGAAAAGTTGCTACCTATGTTTTAGGATGAATTGTTGGAGCCCCCCTTTACTTTTTTTTTTTTTTTTTCAAAACCTTGTGTAATATTTTGGAAGTGTCCCTCATGTCCAGTGGTAGTGTAGAGGAAAATCATTTTGTGTTCAAGTGCTGAGAGTACACGGGTTTAATTTTTGCCTTTAAGGTACTTTATAAAGACTTTTGCTGGTGAATTTTATCCCCCTGGCCCATGCTGTTCATGCTGTAAAATTGGGTCCTATTTATTTTTAAATACATTCAAGGCATAATATAAAGATTTATCTCTGTTGTCTTGTGTTCCCCCAGTGTTGCAGGATTTGATTGTTAGTCTAGGGAAGAAAGGAGTTATTACATCCCCCTTACACAACAACACATATTCACACATTCTTGCATATATACTCACACACTCCCCCACCCAATCACACTCTAAGATGCATTCACCCATTCGCTCATGCACACAGACACCTACCCTAAAGAACCCCCCCCCCCCACTGTGACCTCTCAGGCAGACATACACACTCACATTCTCTAAACTTACACCACTCATTTCTCTATATACACTCACACATGCAGCCACATACACACCACACATGCACCCAACAATGTCTGTCCAAAACCTCTTTCACAGTTTACTCTAACGTGATTACATACATACATAGATATATACAAATGTTTCAAGCATGGACATTAATGCCCTTCTAGCTTGCCAATATACCAAAACAATTGTTCCCATAATACATGTCCAGGTTGTTCTTAAAAATATCTTAACTAGTACTCACTTTAATGTAATTTGGTAGTCTGTTCCAAGCATCAGCTACTCTGTCAGAGAACCAATTAGTACACTTCTCATTCCTATATAATCTTCTACATAGGTTATCTGATGATTCACTAGTACTTTTTGATAACCCCAAACATTCCCAGAGGTAGTTGTCCCTAAATGCCCTACATACCTGAATAAGATCTCTTCTGAAATATCTGTAAGAGACACCATACAAGTTCAGATATTTTAGTCTTTCATAATAACTTAGATTTTCACATCCATGGATGCCCTTGGTATATGTCCACTGTACTCTTTCCAGTTTATTCATGCTTGTTTTCCTATAGGGTTTCCAGATTGTTATTCCATACTCAAGTTTGGGTCTAATGTAACTAACAAACAATGACTTCATTATGTTTGATTTCCTAGACTTTATAAATCTTTTTATACAACCTGTAGTTCTATAACTATCATTAGCCAATTGGTTGATATGATTAGAAAAGCTCATAGCTGAATCTACCCATATACCCAGGTCCTTAAATGAGTCTACAGTTTCAATCACTGTGTGGTGTATTAAATATTCAACTTTCAGTTTATGTCTCCCAAATCTCATATGCTTAGTTTTTGATGTATTTATCAACATATTATTATCCTGTGCCCAAATGGTCAATTTAGTCAAATTATCTTGCAGACATGCCTTATCTGTAACACTTGTAATTAGTTTACCCAATTTCAGGTCATTAGCATATAGGCTGTAGAACACCTCAGATGAAAAGGTAAGGTCTGAAAGATACAATCTAAACAAGTAAGGGCCTAGGACAGAGCCCTGTGGGACACATTGACTGTAACCAAGGATTTCACCTGTCCAGTTGGTGTGTGATACTTGCCATGTCCTATTTGTAAGCCATGCAGCTATCCATCTTATCAATAGTACATCAATACCTAGTTGTACTACTTTATTGATCAGTGTTCTGTGTGTGACCCTGTCAAATGCTGAAGTTAAATCTATATAAATCACATTACAGCACAATTTTTCATTCATAGCTGTTATTATATTTTTATAGAACATCGTGTTACAGGTGGTAATAGATCTGTTTTCAACACATGCATGCTGATATATGGTTTCAAGTCCCAACCTATCCAGTTCTGACAATAACTTATCCAGTATTACCTTCTCCATTATTTTTCCACAACATGAAAGTAGACTTAAGGGTCTATATGATTTAGGGTTTGTCCTACTCCCCTTTCCCTTAAAGACAGGTTTAATAAGTGCATGTCTTCAATCTTGAGGAATCTCCCCATATTTATATGACCTAGTGAATAACAGATATAATGGTAGTGTAAGTTCTTGCTGAAGTGTTCTCAGGTCATTGTTACTTATTCTGTCTCCTCCCTGTGCTTTGTTTGGATCCAGTTTCCACAGTTCTTTTTCAATATAATCTAATTTGATTCCAGTATATGGGGTTACCTGGATGTCACTAGGACAACTTACCACCCTTTTTGTGGAGCCAAACTGTTTTGCATAAGATTTTGTAAATATATCTATAATCTGCTGTATCTGAGAATAGATTTTAAAATCTGCACACAGTTTATCAATTTGTATATCTTTACTCCTTCCACATCTTATAGGTTCATAGGTAAGTACTAGGCTATCTGCCCAAGGGCATTTCTAAGCCTAGCCAGAATGTGTTGGCTTTCACCACCCCATTACATTAGTTCCCTGTGCCCCTGACCAGCAGAGCAATTAGTTCCATGTGCCACTGTCCAGCAGAGCCACTGCAGTGATCCCCGGGGTAAATTTTCTGTTTCCCTTTTACTCGTCAAGGTTTCTCTTGAAGAGTGTTAGTGAGGGGCTCTGCCTGATATATACTGGAATCCTGTTCCAAAGCATGGGGAGTCTGGGACAGGAATCTATCCCTCCAGCATGTCCTATTTATCATTGTGGTGAGGTTTATATCTGTAGAGCGTGTGGCTCTCCAGGATTTGTTTTTTTTTTAGGTGGAGCATGTCCATCAATTCTGGGTTGGACATGGCCTTGTATGTCAGGCAGAGATCACCTCTAAGTAAGCTGTATGCAACCGAGTACAGCTGGAGTTTCTTGAGTGGGGCTGCATAGGGCATCTGTTTGAGGTCAGTAATCCTCTTGGTGAGGTACTTTTGTGGTCTTTCCAACTGTTGCATGTGTCTTGTAAGATACATCCCAAATGGGGCATTGTATTCTATGATGGGTCTAATGAGTGATGAGTAGAGAGGCACAATAACCTCTTTTGTTCTAGATGCAAACCCTTTTGTGATTAGGTTGGCCACATAGAAGGATTTTCTAACCACCTTGGCAATATGATTATCAAAGGAGAGATTACTATCTACTTGGGTCCCCAGATCCCTTATTACATTTTCTGTATTTTAGGGACTACCACCTATGTGGTAGTTCGTGGGTACTTTGTTTTTTCTAAAGAGGATGACTATGCACTTTTTGGCATTTAGTTTGAGGCCTTGATTTTGACACCAGGTATCCGTCTCAGTGAGACCCTTTTGGAGGGCGTCTGTATCAGCCGGGGAATCAATTATGGCCCCTAGTTTGCAGTCGTCTGCAAACTTGGTCGGCCATAGTCCTCCTATGCTTGCCTGTACCTCTGAGAAGTATATACCAAACAGGAGGGGTCCTAGGACAGAGCCCTGGGAGATGCCACTTGTAACCGGTTTAGAGTCGGACATAGAGCCTGCAACTCTCACCATGTGGATTCTATCCTTGAGTCAGTTGGCAACCCATCTCGTGACATAGGGGTTTATGTTCAAGCTGTTGAGCTTGTCTATAATACTAGAATGGCGAATGGTGTTGAAAGCCTTTGCGAGGTCTAGGTAGGCTGTGTGGACCTCCTTTCCCTCATCTAATGCCTTGGTAACTGTCTTAAAGAAGTCCACCAGGTTTAGGAGGCATGATCTGCCCTTAACAAAGACAAACTGGGTAGGGTCCAAGGTTTGGAGGTTCCCAATGTCTCTCTTAATGAGTTTCATGATTATGTGCTCCATAGCCTTGCAGACCAGGCTAGTCAGGCTTATAGGGAGATAGTTCCCAGGGTCCATTGTGGCTCCACCTTTGTAGAGCGGGATAACTGTTGCTCTGTGCCATTCTGTGGGTACATAGCCTGTAGAGAGGCTGAGTTTGAACAGTGTGTTTAGGTGAGGGGTTAGTTAATTTTGGAGCTCTTGTAAGACACAGCCTGGGACACCATCCGGTCCCATTGAAGCTGTGTTTTTGGCTTTGGATAGGGCTGTTTTAACCTGTATGTCGGTGATTGATGGGACCCTACATTCTTCTGGTATAGTTATCGGCCCTTTGGGGATGAGAGGGGGGTGAAGTTTGCACTAAACTTGTCTGCCAGAATGTTGGCAATATCAGTCGGTTCAGTGTATTTTGTGCCATTCTGTACTAACTCAGAGCAGATCTGAGAGTTTCCACTTAGGTTCTTGACATAGCTAAAGAATGCTTTGTGGTTATCTTTGGAGTCACTGGCAATTTTTCTTTCAAAACTAGCATTGGATGATTTAATGAGGGGATAGTAGTTTCTTGCTGATACTGATCAGGGATGTCTTTCCTTCTTGGGATTTTACTCTTTTCTGTACTAGTTTCCTCCTTCTGTTGTACAGCTTGTTTATGGCAGGGGTCCACCAGACTGGTTTCCTTTTCTTGGAGGAGTGATTCTTAGTTTTACTTGGGATAGCATGATCTATGCATTCCTGCAGATGCTCATAGAGTGCCTTTGTAAAGGTTTCAGCAGCTTGGACAGCATTGTCCTTTAGCATGGGGGCTGTGAACCTTTCCACCTCGGTCTTAAGTAATGTGAAGTTTACTTCTGAAAAGTTTTTCACGGTGGTTTCCTTGATTGGGGGTGGGGGCAGAATGTGGATATCCAGAGTGATTAGTCTATGGTCTGATCTTACCAGCGAGGGTTTGACCTCTGGTGTGGAACACCAGTCGCCCATGTTGGTGATGACCAGGCCCAATATGTTGTTCCCTCTGGTGGGGGTGTTGACTAGTTGATCTAGGGCATTCGAGTTTATAAATTCTAGGAAGCATTGGGCAAGGGAGTTAGTACTTGAGTAGTTCTCCCAATTTATGTTTGGGTAATTGAAATCACACAGTATTAGGGTGTTTGGTAAGACCTTCATATTTCCCAGTTTCTCCAGAAATGAGGAGTGGGGGTCCTGGGTCATGGTGGGTGATCTGTAGCAAGCTACAATTTGGATTGCAGTTTTGCCCGTTGTTAGCTGCACATGGATGATCTCTGATGCATTGTGCTGCACCACTAACCTGGAGGTGTGGGTATCCTTGATGAATATGGATACACCTCCGCCTTTTGTGTTTCGGTCCTGATTCTGTGGCCAAAAGGTATGGTATGAGTTATAGCCTAGTAGTGCTGGGGTGCTCTCAGGAGCCTTAAACCAGATTTCTGTTACTGCACAGATGTCAATATTCTCCATACTGAGGAGTGCCTCAAGTGCGCACATTTTGAGGTTTAGACTTCTGGCGTTGAGTAGCATTACCCTCAGTTTTTGGTTACTTGTGCTATTTATCATGGTGGGTTTGTCTTTTGAGCCTTGCCTAAAAAAGGCATTATGGGGGAGGCAAGAGCCTTGGCCAGTATTTGAAAGCCTAAAGCTGACAGGTGCAAGCCATCTCTTGCGAAGCAATGTGGCTTGTCGAGCATGTCATCTCAGGTGGACAGAAACTGGATCCCCTTTGAATGACACCAGAAACTTAGCTAATTGTTGAAATTGATCCTTTTTTTTTTTATACTGTGGCATCATTCTTGGTGAGGGCAGGATGCTACTCAGGGCATGGGCTACATGATCAGAGAGCTCTTCCATGTCTCTTTTCATGTAGTCCAGGGAGGTACATCTCAGGTCATTCACACCAACATGGACAATGACAGAGTCGTATTTGTACTTGTTCTGGAGTAACCTGAGTGCTTGTGTTATGTGGCAGATCCTGGTACCCGACAGGCAGCTAACAGTAACCTTCTCCTTGTCCAGCCTAGTTAGTGGGACATCAGTGTGCCTGACTACAAAGTCACCTGTTACTAGTGTGTTGGGTATGTTATTTTGCATTAAGGGCTGTGATTGCGTGGCACACTGATTATGTGAATTATGTGCTTCATGGTTGGTGATGGGGTGTGGAGGTTGCTTGGATGTCTGCTTTGGAGGTCTCTGTTGCTTTTGCAGATTTTTATTTAGAGCCTCCGAGTATGTTTTCATGTATTTCTGTGTGTTATTTGCCGGTGTTGGTTTATTAGATCTATGTGAGACTGGTGGTGTGTTGCAAGTATTTCCCTTCTCCTCTTGACTGTCAGTTCCAGTCTTGGGTTGAGAGAGCTTTGCCTCCAGTTTGGCTGTATAATTGCATCTCTCACATATATTAGTGTTTGGTGGTAGGAGAGGGTTGTCTGTGTACATGAGGTCGTTGTAACATTGCCTCAAAATGCCCAGATTCACCAGTTGGACTGGAGAGTACACCAAAAACTGCCCTTTGGACATGCCTGAATAGGTAGAGTAAGCTGTTTTTCTGATTGGCTGGTGGGGACAAATATAGAGCCTTGTCCTTCTGGACAGTACAGGGTGGTCTAGTGCTAGGGTTAATTAGTGCTTGCTATGAGTTTTAAGGAAGTGCTTGACTGTGAAATGAATGTTTTGAGTGCTAAAGTTGAAGGTTTGTCTAGTCCCAAGGGAAAAATTGAAGAGTAGACTTCGTGGAACCGAGAATAGTTTAACTCTAGCTAACCGGTGCTGCCCGGCATGCAAAACCGCACAAATGCGTTTTTTATAGCAGGGAAGTGAAAGAGATAGAAATTAGACCAAAATGGCCAATAAACTACTAACTTCTGGGCTGAAACCACTCCTCCAGGGACAGATAGGCTGCTCAAAGCTCCCCTCTCTCACAGATGAACAGAGAAGCTTCCTTCTATCCAAGTAAGGTATGGGCAACACAGAAACTTGTAACACAGCCCTGGATTCAGCAATAACCTGAAAACTGGACTATACTAGTTCAGAAAGGCAGGAAACAAGTATTTTTTTTTTGGTTTTTTGTTTTCTTTCAGAAAATAGAGCAGATACAATCAAAGGTAGCCCAAAATGGCCAATAAACTACTAACGTCTGGGCTGAAACCATTCCTTCAGGGACGGATAGGCTGCTCAAAGCTCCCCTCTCTCACAGGTGAACAGAGAAACTTCCTTCTATCCAAGTAAGGTATGGGTAACACATAAACTTGTAACACAGCCCTGGATTCAGCAATAACCTGAAAACTGGACTATACTAGTTCAGAAAGGCAGGAAACGAGTATATTTTTTTTTGTTTTTTTTCTCAGAAAATAGAGCAGATACAATCAAAACAGCACTTTAAATGCACAGAAAAGGCTATCACACTTTAGTGTGTAGCCAACAACAGTTAAACAGATTATTTAAACATAAAAAGAATTTAATTCAAGTGCAGGAAGCAAATAAGTACAATATGTAGCAATAACAAACTTTTTAAATCACAGAAACGCTAAAACAACTGGCGTTTTAGGCTGAATTAATTTAAGACAGCAAGAAAAGCAGAAAAATGATACTTAATCACTCCAAAGTCTCTCTTTTGTCTCTCAGCTGCTACAGACTCTGCAGAACACCTGGAAGGCACTTGCTGAGTGAAATACAAGTGCAAAAACTGCTCAAATGCGGTTTTTATAGCAGGGAAGTAAATTAGCCCAAAATGGCCAATAAACTACTAACCTTTGGGCTAAAACCACTCTGTATATATAAAAAGGTTTCCTATTATGCTCAATATCTTTATATAAATTTTCCTAATTTTTTTCTTGATCTTGTCTAACACTATGCTTAATCTGTTTGTCCAGCTTGTTTATTTCAGTTTTCAAAGTTGTAGTTCGACCTCTCATCCATTTCTTATATTTTTTGTCTCTCACCTTAATCAGGTATCTTGTTCTTATGGAAATATAGCCCCCTGGTGTTGCGTGCCTAGATCCTGATGTTAAACATTTTTTTTTTTATTTTGAGCACTCAGTTTCTCTTCCAAAACTTTCCACATTCCATCTGCAGTTTTTCCACTGAACACCACACTCCAGTTAGTTTTATATAGTAACTGTTTTGCTTCCCTATAATATGTAATTAACATTCTGTGCATTGGCTTAGATTTCAGTTTGGCAGAATTATCTAGCAACAAATTAACCTTAATAATCCCATGATCACTGCACATCAATGGTGGTAAAACTTGACTTGAAATTACAGTAATTTCTTTGGGAACACAAACAATATCTAGTATATTCTGTCCCTGGTAGTTTTGCTGTTCCTGAATATACTCTGTGAATAATTTCTTTACTAACATTGTCGAAGCAATATTATTCCAGTCTGTTTCTGGTAAATTTAAGTCCCCAGCTAATATTATTCTTTCCTCCTGTGTTTCATGTAAGGAAATGTATGAATTCCCCTAGGTCATCTGCACTTGACTTTGGTGGTCTATACATCAACAATTGTTATATGTTCCAGGGTTGTCTTTACTGTCACAGTTACACAGTCTATAGTATTGGTGTTATCATTGAACATGTAATAATCACAGGTGGTCTCATAGCTATCTTTAATCCCTCCACCTGATTTTTTTGTTAGAATGTCTGTTACAGTAAAAACATTTATACACTGTCAGAACTGGTTTCCAGTCATTGTTCTTTAACCATGTTTCACAAACAATAACAACATCAATCTTGTGGGAATGTAGCAAATTTTCTAATTAAAAAAAAAACGTTATTATTAATGCTCCTAGCATTAACAACCATCAGAGATGCATCAAATGTTGCTATCTGTGACATGTTACAATTCTGACGTGGAAAAATCCTGACTAGTGTTTGTCAAATATTGCAAAATATCTGCTGCAAAAATTATCTTCCCTTATCAAGACAAATGCACACCATCCTGTCTGAACACGTGTGCCCAAAAGAAGGCTTGGATGCTCTATACATTTCCATTTTTTAAAACAGGACATTTTTTCCATGTAGGTGTTTATCCAAAAAATATTTTCATTCACAGTGACCTGACTATCCTTTCTATAGGTGATTTGTGAAAAATATGTCCTAACACCAATACACGCTATACTATCTAGGAGGGCTGTCAGTTCCCAACTAACAGTCAGAGAATCTTTGTTGGTGACATCATTTGTACCAACATGAATAAAAACAGATCCATACTTCCTTACATTAAGGCGTTCCAAGGCTTGTCTCACATTTTCTATTTTTGCTCCTGGCAAGCATAACACTACTCGATGTTCATTATCATCTCTGCAAATATAAGTATCAGTTCCTCTAATAACTGAATCTAAAATTACAAGAATATCTTTGCTGACCATCTCTGAAGAATCTTCAGCTTCTAATACAGTAATTTCAGCTCTATCAGTTGTTACAAAGGATAGATCTTCATCACTATTAGTCTTATTAATTCCACTGTTTTCATTGCGTATTAAATTCTCATCCAGCTGGCACTGTAAATCCACAGCTTGAGCAATGTAGTCAACATCTGTCTTTCTCTTCTTTTTTCTTACAGTAATGTTCTTCAATCCTTCCACGTTCAGTTTTGATTTCTTCCTTTTCACCTGAACCTTGTCTCTTTTTTCTACCTTTTCCATTGGAAAGGTGATGCGTTTTTCTGCAGACTGAGGGTTTTCTGATAGACAGATATCTTCATTCCCTGTCACCAGTGTGTTACATAACAAAGCAGTGTCCTTTTTACTACGTATTCTCTTTCCTTTACAGTTGTCAGTTTCTTTTTCTTCCTTGTTATTTGTTGAGAACTTCTTACTTTCTTTCTTTTTCTGTTTCCTTCTAAACAAACTGTATCCTCAGATTGCTGAGTACTTGCATCCACAATTCCATAGTTCTCAGGGGCATCATCATGTTTCACAGGGGTTGAATGTTCTTTGCAGAAAATAGATGCATCATTTTCTAAATCTGTTCTACTTGTTCTATGCCTAACATTATTTAGTTCATCAGTCCAGTCATTAGTATATGAATCAACAGTTCTCCAAGCCATGCCAATTGCACAAGTGCAATCATCATCATTAAGTCAAGATTTGCTTCTAACAATGGTAAGCAAATCATCCATGACTGGGTGAATGTAAGCTTTTGGCCATGTTCATTAACAAGACAGGCTCAGGTAATTTACCCAGTCGTATAATTCTCTGAATTGCTAGGCTGCATAAATGCATTACTGCGCACATTTCTGGGGGAAAGCACATGTCTAATTAGCACTGGGTTTGACACAAGAATCCAGACATTAGAGTTGCATACTTCTTTTTTATGCAAGCATTCGTGAGACCAAATATACTTGAAGTATGTTAAACTTCCATTGTATAAAAACAGTAAAATGAGTTAAAAGTAAAAGAAGAAGAATCCAAAGATTAAAGATGTAGCTACAAATCTGTGTATCATTTTCACTTAGTAGGAAGGTTGTCTGAATGTTACCACTACATAAAGCATATGGTAGGCCACAAAGACAGTCTGCCACAATGGTCAGGCTATCTCTGAACCAGAAATGGTTACCATGAGGAGTACGCCAGCCTGAAATCTTGCAGTAACCTTTCTGAATTAGCTCATAAAATATCAAGACTTCTTGAAAGTTATGCTATTACATGAAGTGTACTAATACTTACTTATTTTAAATACTGTAGTGCCAAACCAGGATAAGTTAGAAAACCAGCTTGCTTTTATTTAAGACACCAAAAGCCATTCTGTTCTGAACAATCCAGGACATGTCCCTACACACACACACACACATGCACATACATGTATATATATATATATTTCATATCATTTATATATGGCATGTACAAAAGATTATTTTCATTTATAACATATGATTGGTTCTTTATAATGCATTCATGAGACCAAAAATAACTGAAATATATTAAATGTTCTTAGTAAAATTAGTTAAATCATTAAATCAGTTAGTAGGACTGATTGTCTGAGAATAATCAATCACTTTTACAGTGTAGCTCTTCTTGTGTACACTGTATTGTAGAAACCATTTTCATACTGAAGGACAAGAACTGCCAAACGAAAGAAAGTTGTATTGATACCATAACAAGGCAAGTTAGCGTCTTCATGTAGAGCAGTGACACCAAAAAAATGAACAGTACATTATTAACTGCAAAACAAGGAGTAGCTTGGCATTATGACATTTCTCCCCAGACATAGCCCACAATCGTCAGTGACATTTCTTTTGCTATCAGAAGATACTACTTAGCTTGCATTGCTTCATCACTATATACATTCTACAGGCTTTGATTCAAGCCATGACTATAAATTTTTATGACTCATGATGTTTGAATGCGGTAATCAGGAGACTGAAGCTGAAGTATGCAAAAGACCATTATTGATAAAGTGTTTCAGTTATCACACTAGATGTATTTCTTGTATAACAAACTACTTTTAGTGTTGTGGGTGTTTTTCCTGATAGAGTCTGTGCAAAATTTATTTCTGCTAAATTACTGAAATCAGCTTAGCTTTTGCAGAAATTTTACAAGATATGTTGCAAAAGGTGTAACGAAAAGAAATACACTGGAATATGAATGACTGTTGTTCAAAAATGACTATTTTCTCAGACCATTTTTAGAAAGCCAATAACTAAATCCATTCATGGACAGTGTAATCATTTATTTACTGTTTTAATGAACCAGTGAATGAAAGAATGAAGGTATGTACTATCAGTATGCATAATTTATTTTGTGATTATAATTGGCAAACATTTCTAATGACGTGTCTTGGACTAGATTCAACCTCTGTTTGTACTCTTCCTAATATTTTCTTATTTATCGAGCCATTTTCCTTGGAGACTATGAGATTCATCTCTCTTAGGTGAATTTTAGTTGTTTATTTATTTATTTATTTATTTTCTTACCTACTTCTTGGTTTCATCATTAAATTATTCTGTTTCACTGAAAACAGATAGTTTCACTCCTATACAACCTAGTTTTTAGGTATTCCAGAGTTGTCCATCCAGGGAAGGGATTTTCTCCGTTGAGTTATAAACCCTTACAGGGCATCAGATAGCACCAAAATGTGTGGATGTGGTGCCATAATTTGGGACCTTTTTGTCCCTTTTTTTCTTTCTCTCTATTTCTAGAGGTGCTGGCTTTTGAGCTATGATGATAGCAATGAGGCTAAAGGATATAGTCACCATTATTGATTGTTCTAATGGAGGACAGAGTTCAGTGGCTTCAGGAAACCATGTGTCATAATTTTAATACATTTTCCCCAGTTTACTACTGAATTCTGGATCCTGTTATAACTTACTCACCACATTTCTCTCTTCCTTGCTTCCCATTGAGTTTGGCAATATTCCAGTGAGTTTTCTCCCAGAGGTCCTCTTCAGGATAAAGCCAATAGGCTGAAGCAGAAAGCAGTGGCTCAGCATGTGCCAAGGGCAGGATGGTGAGCGGGGTGCCATCGTAATGTGGCTAGCTATGGTGTTTATATATTATGTCCTAAATCCTCATTGCATATCAGAAGACACTTGGGAGCATACTTGTGAGCACTGCAAGGCTACCAGCCTGCCTGCACAGTAAAGCACCACTCCATTGCCCTACCCACCCTTCTGCACATTAATGCACCTGTCAATAGTTCTTGGCCTCTCCTGGGAACTGCGACATAAGGCATAATGTATCCACAACCTCTTCCTCCACCCCTGAGATGGGTGAGTAGACATAAAACTCATTCATCTCCTGCTCACAGCTGGTGATTCAGCACCTGCAGAACTATGTAAAGTCTTGTTACCTGGGTCATACAACTTCACCCATTTATGTCACTGAACCGACTTAGCCCATATGACATTATTTCTCTCTCTCTGCCTCTGACTTCTTTTCTTTTCCATTCTATTAAATGTTTTTGTAGATGCTGCCACTTTATTTCCTTTGGCCTGCGAGATCAGAGATGAGGACTTACTAACCCCAGCTCTCATCAGCAGAAAAAGAACAGTACTTTGGCTGCGCATTCTTTCCCACCTCATTTATTGCAATAGTAGCCTTATGTTTATTCCAAATCTGTTTTACCAAAACCTTTTCCCCAAAAACAGTATTATACTGCAGTCAGTCTTTATAACATGCTGTTATACTGCTGTCTATTATTTAACATCCATATAACTAGTGTCACTATGCATATGTGGCAAGTCTGTAACATTGTTGGTATTGTTCTTGGTTCCACAGTCAGTATTTTGCCCGAATATCAAATCTCAACCAATGTTTTTTTCCCCAGAATGGTAAATGTGGGCTTGGGTTTTAAGTTTATGCTCTCAGGTATGACACAGCACTGAAAATATGCTTTAAAGTCCTTGTTTAAGATTTATGAAATTCCATTTTGAGCTGCAGTGAGTTTTAGAGCTGGAGTATTTCTCTAAAAATTGAATAATAAATTTCCTGATGATTTTGTTAATAAATATTGTTGCTAGAGTTTGGTATTTTTTTCTTCAGTCTTCTTGGCAGTGCCTGCAGTGAACTTAAGTTACAGAACATTCCTATGCATGCTATTCAATTAAAAAAAATGCATTCAGCCATTCTAAGTATCTCAGTGAAAAAAATATTATTGCAATAGTATAACACTCCATGTTATATATTCTTAGTACGTTACACGATTTTCTGTTTGAGATGCAGCACAAGATACCACTGATGCCAAAGACCCGCAGCTGTATAAATTGATACAAACTGTATGCTTGGTGTACATAAATACTGTTTAGAGTGTTGCAGAAATAGCTATTGTAAAAGTTTGTTAAATCATATTGTGATGAAATATCTCTCCACCACATCAATGGTAAGGAACATTACAAGAAATTGTAGCACAGTTAGTTTCTTAAACGTGGTTATCAAATTACTGAAGTGAAACAATGTTTTAATTTCAGGTTTTGAATAAAATGGAGAATGTGTTTCTTTGTTTGTGCATGTCGCAGATATTGTTAACTGTACACCTCATCCTAACCTTACAGATGTGCAAACTTGTTCTCTGTCACCATACAGATTGTTAAAGTAACCTGACCTCACAAAGAGGATAATGTGCATATTAGCAGTATGGCACTGTCAGTTAAGATCAAAGAGTGCAAACCTTGGGTTACGACTTTTCCTGAGGATAAATAGTCATCTTTGTCTTGCCCATTATGTTACTGACACAAAAGTATTCCCCAGTGTGTGAAAAAGAAAACTGGAACTCTTACTGTCCTGCATGTCTATCATGCCACTGATGTTCAGATTAGGTGCAGAAGAGTTCATAGTGTTGGGGGATAGGGTACCCCAACCTTCAACAAAAGGATGTATGAATACAAAAGTCTGGTGCTTTTGTTCTTCAGCTGAGTATCACTGACTCAATTTTCTGGTCTCAGAAGCTCGTTCCTTACCATCTGAGGTTAGTGTCCTTTCTGTATTATCTGTCAGTAACAGAACAATCTAATTGGCTAAGTGAGTACCCTCCCTCAAAAGAGATTGCTAACACACATATTTGCTTGTGTACAAATGCATTAATATATAACAAAGGTTATGGCCTCCAAAATTGAGTGTCTGTCGGTGGTATTATTTCATTCTATAACAGCATGCCAAGAAATGTAAGATGAAAAGATCTACATTTCTGCAATTAAATCCCTTCATTATTTATGCTTTTGCTGTCTCCTCCTTTCAGCAATAAGGAAGAATGTTGCCTTTCTGGTTTATTAGTGGTGTGTGTGTGTGTGTGTGTGTGTGTGTGTGTGTGTGTGTGTGTGTGTGTGTGTGTGTGTGTGTGTGTGTGTGTGTGTGTGTGTGAGTGTGTAGGGGAAACTTGTTTACTAATTAAACAGACATATACAGATTCCATTTTTTATGAACAGATCATGAACAGCCATATCATAGGTACGTTCTTCATCCTCATATTAAATTATGACATGCACATGATGATGAATATATACCACCACACAAATCGAGCAATGCAAGCCACCAAAGGCAAACCACATGTTGAGAATAAGTAACATTTGGATAGTAACATAGCTATTTTGAAAGTATTTAGTAGAGTATGTTAAGTAAGAAGTAGTTGTTCTAATAATGGCAGACAGCGCATTGATCTTATGAACATTTCCTTACAGTGCTTAAAACAAAATTTATGGCTAATTGCTTGACATACTGACTAAGATCCATAAACTAAAATTGTTAGGACCAATTAATATAGATGTCTGTTATGCTGTAGTGTCCTACATAGTAGACAGTAGGTTGGAAGTTTCCTATTCACTGATTATTGTATAGTGTAAGATGTAATGCATTTACATTTTATAATGCTGAGCAATGCAGGACATCATGGTTAATTGCTAAGTGGCATTCTATGATGTCATTCTAAGACATCATTGTTAAATGTTAATCTGCATTCTCTGATGCCATCCCAAGTTCTACTCCTGATGAAAAGCATTGTACTGGGAGAGCTGGGCAACTCCTGCTTCCAACAAATGATTTTAGCTCCTACTTTCATATGTATGAAAGGCAGAAAGGTGATTCTATCATATTAATCTGCCCCCCCCCTTCATCAACATCGCATGTTGTCTCTCTGTATATCCTGCCTCCTCTGTATCAGCATAAGCATAACTGACATTGATATCACATAGCTACACAATGATCACTCAGCAGTGGTGGAATACAAATATCATTTAAATGACCTGCTTAATTGCCCACAAGTACACCCCAGAAAGGTATTTCATGCCAGTGTTATTCAGCATAGTACAGAAAATGTTTTTTTGCTAGACACAAGCATTACCTGAGTCAGATATGCAATGTTAGCCCACACAAGCAGTGAAATTAAAATTAATACTATAAACAAGGCATGGGAGGAAAGCTATTGCAGTCAATGAGCACATAACCTCTCAACTGTTCAGATCTTCACAGAATGCCCAGATTTTTGCCTCATATTTTTGGTCCATTCCTCATATAATTTGAGGTTTTCTCAAAATTATTGAAGATTAAAGTCACTAAATAATGACAAAAGTTTGGGTTTCAGACTTCAAACCCTTCAAAAAATGCATGCTAATGCAAAAGATGTTTTCCTGTCAACTCTCTTAAGTTTATAAGAACAGTATTTAAAAATTGTCCCTATATTTGGACATTTGTCCCCCATTATTTTTTGCCTTGTGCAGACTTATTGAGTTTGAGAGATATGAATTCACATTTAAATTTACAAATTTACATTTTGGGGAAACAGGGAACAGTCTGACCTAGATTCTGTTAGCAGGATAGAAGATAAAAAAACTATAGTAGGCAAGTGCATTTACTTTGTAAAGGAAGGTGGGATGAGGAACTAGCCTAAACCTAAGCATTAACTTTACATATTGATAGGATGTCCTACTGCAGCTAGGTCAGACATCTATAACTTGTACAGCCCTACATGACAGGTGCAGTACTACACAATCTGTTCACTGCATCCAGCCTGAATGCATAGTGGAGACATTTATGTCATCAGGGACCCAGGAATATTTGTTCTTGGTTTCTGCAACTTACATTACGGAATCCAGTCCTTGGCTTATCTGGATTATTTCACACAAGTTGCAGTGTGTTACTTTATTAAACTGTTGAGAACATTCCAAAAGCAGAAAGTCAGCATAAGAATTTAACTTTGTCTCTGCTTTTGCAGTCCTTACATATGAGTTACAAGCCATGGTAAAGCTTTCCCAGCTGGCCCCAGACTATTCCCCAGCTTTATCACCTTACCCACTCCCATCACCTATATATATATATATATATATATATATATATATATATATATATATATTTATTTACTGCCTTGGTTGTCATCCATATTCTGAAGAGATGTGTCTGACAACTGGTTTGCAGGCCAGAGCTCCAATTTAGATTTTCACAAATGAAGCACTACCAGCAGAAATAAAAAAAAAAACACTTTTTGTGTAATCTGAATGACAAAAATAGCATCCAACATCCACTGCTAAATTTTAAATACAGTATGTAAATATAATATAATCTCTGCCATCAACTCTACAATTACCAGCAAAAGGCAACATGCTTCACTTTCTGATATTACTCTGTTACAACATACGAGCCAACATCAGTACACACTTTCACTGATGACATAAAACTTATACAAATAAATCCATGTTTGACATTGGTAATCTTTAAATGCACACTGACATCTAGTATAGAAGGGTCACTTTTTCTGCCACAGTTTTTTCTGTCTTACAGCCCTTGAAATATGCATAATTGTAAGGCTTACCATCAAAATTTCAAATGCTGTTATGTGAACTTTGATTGTCAAAAGTCAATTTATCAAAGTTTCATAACTGCGATTTGAAAATGTCATATCTGAAAATGTCATATTGATTGGAGATCACACTATGGTGGGGTTTGGGAACTGTGCCCTTTTCCTCATGGTAGTGTGATCTTGGAGATGTGATACATACATAACTGGGGGTGTGGGGGTGCTTTCCCCCCTGCAAAATGTGTGTTGAATGACACCAAATGTTAAGGCAGGTTTGAAAAATTCTAAATCGAATTGTTGACACTTTTTTTGTTTCATACTGCGGTGGTGGTGCTGCGGTAGCGTTGTCGCCTCACAGTACAACATTGTCCTGTTCGATTCTCAGCTAGAGCATCTTCTGTGTGGAGACATGCGTAAATGGGTGTACCTTCGTTGAAGGTTGTGCATCAGAGCTGGCAACTCAGCACGTAAAAATCTACTGCCAATCATTAGCGGACCGGAGTTCCACTGTGGCGACCCCAACCGGGAAAACCCAAAAGACACAACAAGACACAACATTTTGATTGGTCGCTACTGTTAATTTCGATAATGTTTTTTGAGTAATTACTCAAAAAAATGTTTTCGAAATTTTGATAGTAAACTTAATTGTACAATGCATGATAATGGGAACTATCATCTTTCATAATGAAACAGTCACACACCAGTCATACCATCACTCAGCTACAGCACAGCACCAACCTATCCCATCAACACTAAACAGATCAACAAAAGCAAGAAAGGATAACATAGAGTGCAGAGACTGAATATCTCATCTTTTGTTATTATGAATATCACAGAAAAATGAGCTAAACTATTTCCTAATTTCTGCCACTGTTGTCTTTATATATGGATAGAGCACCAAGTAATACATTAAACAAGGAGTAAAGGCCAGTTATGTAGTCAAAACATCCACCAGCTGCTGTACGAGTACAAAGTCTACAAATTTTGTTCCATAACAGGCTCAAATAGCAAGAGAATACGATAAAGCAGATGAAATAATTCCAAATTTTATTCCTTGACTAACACGAACAACACGTAAAATGAAAATGCGAAAATACAAATAAATCAATGCAGAGTTAAGCGCTTTCACCAGTTAACAATGGGTTTCATCAGAACTCACTAACCAACCGTTCACGGACGCCTAAATAACTTTTTTGGCGCCATTATACTTTTGAAATCTTAAAGAAATATCACAGCAAAATTTGTTTAAATATATACAAGCCAGTATAATGTAAATATACTTTATATTTCGTATGCTATGAGAGTTGACCTTTGGATTGATTAAGTAGATTAAAATAAAATAAAATGAAAATACAATAAAAATACAATAAAATTGCATGTTCTCTACGATTATCCCTACCAAATATGTATCGCTACTAGCGCAATTAGCGCATATAAATCTTGTGCGTTCCTGGGGTACTAATAAATGTCTGACTACATCCACTTATATATAAATAATAATAATCTATATATGAACAATAAATAAATAAATATATATTTGCCCAAATATAAAATATCATAATTAACTAAAATGCACACACTTGGCTTAATCCAATAATATACCATACTGAATATCTGTACATACATATGATTAAAAAAATGTTATTGTAAATATAAATATATATAAATTATTAATTTCAAAAAATAAATATAATTGAATCTATAAAATATCCCATTTATCTATAATGTTAAAAATCCATTATTTCATACATGTAAAAACAGAATTCTTTTTTTATAAAATAGTGTCTTTGAAAAAAATTGTCAATAAGTGCATCATTATTTGAAAGGAATTGTTATGTTCATTTAAGAATAATATGATCTCATTAAAACCTACATCCATGTAGTCTGGGGACCATGACTAAAATACATGTAATATTGTGATTTTGACAAAACTTAAAATTTAAAATTTAATAAAGGTTTAATTGATATGTGGTCATTCAAACCTGGGGGCGTGGTGGCATCCAAATAAATTTGCCACCATACTTCTTTATAACTTAACAAACTTTTAATATCTCCTCCCAATGGGCTAGGTTTTAATACTTCTAAAATAATGAATCTAAAGTTGTGATTTTCTCCTTCTTCAAGAATGTGTTTGTATAAAGCATTGTTCATATCTTTAGTTTTGATACTGTAGGTGTGATCATAAATTCTTTTTCTTAAATTCCTCTCGGTTTTGCCTACATAAAAACTAGCGCATATTTGACATGTACTCAAATATATGACAAATTTACTATTACAATTCCCTGATTTACTATGTACACAACTTTTTAATTCATTATTTAACTTAATAATGCGTTTATCTGACATATATTTACATTGTCTGCATGACCCACATTTTAAACTTGTGTTTGTCCCTTTATGTTTGTCAATCTTTCTGTCTTTCTTGTATTCCACCATGTTTTTTTATATTACTACCCATCTTGAAAATAAAATTAGGTTTAGTACCTATTACTTTTGTAATCTGAACATCACTGAATATTAGATACCATGTATCGCTGATAATATGTTTCATATAACTAGCTGCCATATTAAATTGTATCACGCATGATTTCTTATATCTGTTGCTAGAAATCAAACCTATTTCTTCCTTTTTCAACTCTGTGTCAGTCAATTGTCTTCCAACACGGTTACTTAACACAGGTTGATATCTTGTTTCCCTGAATTCCAAAATGTATGAAATAGTAGAATCCATCATGTGATTAGGATAACCTCTTTGCGAGAATAACTTTTTTATGTATTCTAATTCCTTTATTAAATCATTATCATTAGATATCATGCATGCTGACCGTATACATTGACCCTTAAAAATATTATTTTTTAAAATTTTTGGGTGGCAGCTGTTATAATGAAGATAACTGTTTGAAAAAGTATCTTTTCTATAAATGGTCGATGATACTTGATGTGCCTCATATTTTATAAGTGTATCTAAATATGGTACACCTGTGTTATTATAGGAGTGTGTAAATTTCAAATAATTGCTACTAGAGTTTAAAAATGGATAAAAGTGTCCAACAAAGACACGTCTGCTCCCCACAGTATGTAAATATCATCTAAAAACCTTGAATAATACTTAACATGTTTAAAAAATTCACATGTAAATAAAATATTATCTTCCCAATTCAACATAACTAAATTTGCATATATGGGGGCACAAGCAGCACCCATAGCGACACCTCTAATCTGTTTAAAAAGTTCTCCTTCAACATATATATAATTATTGTCAAGAACTATGGACATCATTTCCTGTAGTAAACATATATGATTCCAATCCATACTAGTGTGTTTTCTTATGCTGTTACTAAAAGCTATAAGTCCTTCCTCTTTCGGAATACATGAAAATAAGTCTATCACATCAATAGTTAAAAATATAATATTATCCAAATTAATATTTTTAGGAAAATTCATTAAAAAAATCCAAGAATCTTTGACCATATGAGACACGTTCTCATAAATAAATTTCAATTTTGAGTCAATATATCTTCCAATTGGGAAGGTTTTGGAATGACTGCCTGACTCTATTGGTCTAAAAGGGGGGTCAGAGGTATCCTTGTGTATCTTCGGGATACCTACAAAAGTAGCCAATTGTGGAAATTCTACCCTCAAAAATTCGTATTCTTCTTTGGTAATTCTAGCTTCAATGTAATATTCTTCTATGTATGAATCTATTCTACAATAAGCTATGTTAAGTTCATTAATGGAAATAGTGATGTAATTTCCAGAATGATGTAATATATCATACATCTTCATAATGTACCTAAAATTATCATATAAAACTATGCCACCCCCTTTGTCAGGCTTCATTACTCTTATATTCTTATCATTAATAATAATGTTTAGCAATTTACTATCCTCTGTACTCAAATTACTAGTTTTAGTCATTTCCTTCAATTTTTTATGTTCGTAATATATTTTCCTTGATGTGATTTTATCATATATGTCAACTTTTGGGTGTAAAGGTGGATTGAACGTACTTGTTTTTTTTAACAAAGAAATTTGATCAATGTCATGTGAACTGATTTTATTTCCATTACTCTGTATATTGTTAAAAAATAAATCTAAATTTATTTTTCTAACATATTTTTTTAAAATCAATGATAGTATGTACCAAATTAAATTTAGGGTTTGGTATGAATTTCATCCCCTTACTAAATAAATTAAAATATTCCTTTCCAATATGGCAGCTAGTTATATGAAACATATTATCAGCGATACATGGTATCTAATATTCAATGATGTTCAGATTACAAAAGTAATAGGTACTAAACCTAATTTTATTTTCAAGATGGGTAGTAATATAATATAAAAAACATGGTGGAATACAAGAAAGACAGAAAGATTGACAAACATAAAGGGACAAACACAAGTTTAAAATGTGGGTCATGCAGACAATGTAAATATATGTCAGATAAACACATTATTAAGTTAAATAATGAATTAAAAAGTTGTGTACATAGTAAATCAGGGAATTGTAATAGTAAATTTGTCATATATTTGAGTACATGTCAAATATGCTCTAGTTTTTATGTAGGCAAAACCGAGAGGAATTTAAGAAAAAGAATTTATGATCATACCTACAGTATCAAAACTAAAGATATGAACAATGCTTTATACAAACACATTCTTGAAGAAGGAGAAAATCACAACTTTAGATTCATTATTTTAGAAGTATTAAAACCTAGCCCATTGGGAGGAGATATTAAAAGTTTGTTAAGTTATAAAGAAGTATGGTGGCAAATTTATTTGGATGCCACCATGCCCCCAGGTTTGAATGACCACATATCAATTAAACCTTTATTAAATTTTAAGTTTTGTCAAAATCACAATATTACATGTATTTTAGTCATGGTCCCCAGACTACATGGATGTAGGTTTTAATGAGATCATATTGTTCTTAAATGAACATAACAATTCCTTTCAAATAATGATGCACTTATTGACAATTTTTTTCAAAGACACTATTTTATAAAAAAATAATTCTGTTTTTACATGTATGAAATAATGGATTTTTAACATTATAGATAAATGGGATATTTTATAGATTCAATTATATTTATTTTTTGAAATTAATAATTTATATATATTTATATTTACAATAACATTTTTTTAATCATATGTATGTACAGATATTCAGTACATATGGTATATTATTGGATTAAGCCAAGTGTGTGTATTTTAGTTAATTATGATATTTTATATTTGGGCAAATATATATTTATTTATTTATTGTTCATATATAGATTATTATTATTTATATATAAGTGGATGTAGTCAGACATTTATTAGTACCCCAGGAACGCACAAGATTTATATGCGCTAATTGCGCTAGTAGCGATACATATTTGGTAGGGATAATCATAGAGAACATGCAATTTTATTGTATTTTTATTGTATTTTCGTTTTATTTTATTTTAATCTACTTAATCAATCCAAAGGTCAACTCTCATAGCATACGAAATATAAAGTATATTTACATTATACTGGCTTGTATATATTTAAACAAATTTTGCTGTGATATGTCTTTAAGATTTCAAAAGTATAATGGCGCCAAAAAAGTTATTTAGGCATCCGTGAACGGTTGGTTAGTGAGTTCTGATGAAACCCAGTGTTAACGGGTGAAAGCGCTTAACTCTGCATTGATTTATTTGTATTTTCGCATTTTCGTTTTACGTGCTGTTCGTGTTAGTCAAGGAATAAAATTTGGAATTATTTCATCTGCTTTATCGTATTCTCTTTGCTATTTGAGCCTGTTATGGAACAAAATTTGTAGACTTTGTACTCGTACAGCAGCTGGTGGATGTTTTGAAAATACGGTGGGGTTTATATTCTGAATCCTCGTTTTTGGGCACTTATTGGTGTATTCGCAGTGGATTATTATGTAGTCATCTGATTTTTGTGGTTTCCAGTTATGTAGTCATAAATTTCAGATTTGTACACTAAGTTCCCAAGATGTTGTCCAAATGGGTCTATGTTGTTTCATGGGACATATCCTAAATACATAATTAATGATGTAGCACATATAAATTATCATTTAAAGGCCACATTAAGACATCTAGTAATAAAACAAGTACACATCACTGTAGGTATTTTTTGCCTTTTTTGATCTACTTTTGCCTTTTTTATTATTTAAAAATGAAAAGATTGAGGAATTTGTGCCTCTGAAATTTTTATTTAATATATGTTATTTATTTGTTATCCAGGAAAGTCTCACTGGGACAGAGCCCATTTTCAACAGAGGGCTGGGGGGAAATGCTCCAGATGCGTGTCTTTGGAATGTGGGAGGAAATAGGACCACCTGGAAGAAATCTATGCGAATGCAGGGTGGACATGCAGACTCTGCACAGCTGGGAATCGAACCGGAAAAACATTTCCTGTGAGGTGACAAAGCTAACAATGCACCACTGTGCCACCCTGGAAGGGAAGAAATCAAATGCCATCATGAAAGAATCAAATAGAGAAAACTATATAGTAATTAAGAAAGGAAATATCACTGTGGTTAAAACGGAAGCAAAATCCTTTCTTGCCTTTGAATGCTAGACCAGTTTGCAATGTTTTTTGAACAAGTGCACAAAGAACCAGGTACTTACCTACCTACCATCTGATATGCTTTCAAATAATGCAGCCCATCCCTAATAGAAATCATTCAGGCAACAAACTTTTTTGCCTAGTTAGCAGAGTCATAGCAAAATCCAGTATAAATGGTAAGACAAGTGAAAACCAGCTGTTTACTCATAGAAGCCCATTGTTTATCCTGAGTGAATAACTCAAAATGTTGATCAAAATTTTTAAAAGTCTTTGCTCTTAGAATAGTGGGTCCACAGTTACCTTTTTGATCCATCAGCCATAACAGCCAATTTCCTGTATTTACAGGCTGGAAAGTATATTAAATTTCAGAATGAGTACACTATATCAAACATTAGGCTTGGGGAAAAGGACAGCATGGCAAATAAGAGAACTCTGTTTTTATGAAAAATTGTACATAGAGAACAATAGAGGCCTGAATGGAGAGATGATAAAATCAGCAAGCAAGCAAACCATAGGAGAGTAGAATTGCTGGAATTAAATTCATACTCAAGTCTTGGTGAGTACATTCACAAGGTGGAAACTGTTTTTACAAAATCTCACCATGATGACACTGATATATAGACTACATTTTATATAGCATATATCATGGACAGAAGCAGTTTAAAAAAAATAAAAAAGATAGTGGGGTGCACAAGTTCCAGGATAAAAAAGTGCCCAATCCTTGTAGGTACACTAGTGCCAGGACTGGAAAAAAATGACAGTGCAGAATCCTGAAGACATGGAATCTTTCCTACAATGGGGTTAGGCCAGGCTCAGGAGGAGGATGTCCCCCACATTGTAGAAGGAAAAAAAAGGAAGTAGTAGTCCATAAAAACACAAAAACCGACAGGTCAAAAAAGAACTATAAAGATAACAGAGAGAACTATTGAGGGTAAGAAAGAAATTATGCATTGACGCTATTATGCAAGAAGCCCAAAATTTCCAAATAGATGTTATACAAAAAGATTAAGAGAGAAATTAGAGGAAAGAAAACTATTTGCACAAGAAAAAATGTCAAAAGCTTCAAATGCAAATTTGTGTTCATTAATACAACAGATTCATGAAAATATTATATAGATAAAAAAAACTTTGGACTGTTTGGAAAAAGAAGCGACTGAGGAAGTGCAAAAATATAAAGTATAAAATGCAGAGATTTTTGAAATGTATAAAAAAGAAATATGGACATGAGAAAGAAAGAGAGATTTAATATGGTGTAATATTTATGCAAAGGAGAAAGCCAAACTAATCAATACAAAAAAATCAGCTTCACATATATTTGAAGAGAAATACAGGCAAAGGGCACCCAGATATGCAAAATTTCACAATACAAAAAATAAGATCACAAACAGGGAATGAAGAACTGAAGATTAGTAGAGTAGAAGTTAAACAAATAGAAGCTGACGTAATACCTGTGAAGTGAAGGATTTAGTGTAGAAAGTCTAATACAGGTTATGCCACAGTATGATAGAACAATGAGTCCCCAAAGTAAGGAAAAACAGGAAGAGCAGGAGACATCTTAAGAAGAAATACAGACATGGAAAAGAAAAATAAATTTAATATGGTGCAATATTTATGCAAAGGAGACAATAAAACTAATCAATACAAAAAAATCAGTACCAAAGATATTTGAAGATAAATATAGACAAAGGCATCTGGATATGGAAAATTTTACAATACAAAAAAATAAGAAAATAAAGGGGGAGTAGAAAAGAGAACAAGTAATGGAGAAGTTATATGAACTGAAATTATAGATTATCTGCAAAGTAAAGGATTTAGTGTAGAAAATACAACTCTGGTAATATCACAGCATGATAGAACTATAAGTCCTCAAATTAAGGAGGAACCATTGGAACAGGAAGTATCTGAACAGTGACCATATGAAGATATTTTGGAGACTTCACCAGGAAACTAGTACAAAAGTTCACTTAGAGTTGCACAGCATGGGAAGGAGGAGGAAACGGTGGCAACTCGGGCAGTCAATGTTTTGGCATGATAGACCAGTGAGTTCCCCTATGAAAGAGCAAAAGTTGACACAAGATGAAGCTGAAGAGAATGTGTCACAAGAAGATGTTCTAGAACT